>NC_025998.2:56393984-56490814 GCF_000442705.2 Elaeis guineensis | reverse complement strand
TCCATCGACGGGACAGGGATCAGCCTGATCGCTTCTTTGCAAGGCGATGTTGTAGCAGTGTCTGGCCAGGGCTTAGCCTCCCCGGACCTCTCCGATCCCCTGGTTGGTGGGGAACTTTAACTTCAAATGGTAGGTCGAAACGATAGCTCGGAGAGCATTGAGGTCGGGTCGGCCAAGGATTGCATTGTAGGCGGATGGTGCCTTCACCACCAAAAATTCACCAGAGCCCTGGATTGCTTTGGATATTGACCCGCGGCCACAGTCAAAGCTATCATTCCTTCCGTCGGAATGGCGTCACCGGTAAACCCTACCAGGGGGGAGCAAATCGGCCTCAGATGACCGCCAAGAGCGGATATTCTTGAAAAGGCATCGTAGAACAAGATGTCGGTCGAACTTCTATTGTCGACAAGAATGCGACGGACGTCGTAATTTGCTATATTCAAGGAAACTACGACTGCATCGTTATGAGGGAATTGGACTCCCTGGGTGTCTTCTTCGGTAAAGGTTATGGGTTCTTCAACCTTTTGCCGCTTGGGGGATACAGCCGGTATGTTGGTTGCCTCCCGTCGGGATCCCCTCGAAATGGTGTTGACAGAATCCGATAGAGGCCGATCGTCCGGCCACTCCTTGTCGGCGACCATAGCCAGAGGTAGTTGTGTGAATACCTCGCGAGAAGGCATCAGATGAGGAAAGGAGGAGTGGGTGCCGGATAAGATGATCGGAGGTGGATCCATTGAGCGCTCCTTTAAGAACAAGGGTATTGCGAAGACACAGCCCTCCTTCTAGTGCCAATCCTGTTGGTGCAAAAATCTGCTTGCACCGGAGAAGCTGGAGTCAAGGAAGTCGCGGTCGCCGCCAGGACCTGCAAAGGAAGTCTAAACCGGAGGTGGGGTTGCTCCGGCAAGACCCTCTCACGCTCAAGTCAGTTCTCTGCCTCAACAAGAATGGAGTGCTCGAACAGAGAATTTAGCAGAGTTTTTAGATGAAAGATGAGAGCTTATTGAATAATGTATTTGGAGCCCCCTTTTATAGGCGGAGGGGGCAGTAGCCTGATAGCGACATTGTAACCGTCTGGCAGTGGGCTGCCCAGGGTCAGGCAGAGTTTGTTGCGAAGAGTAGTGGAGTGGACCCGTGGCTATCACCGAGGTGTGCCACGTGGAGTCTGCCGCGGGGAGTGGAGCGGCATCTGTTGTCGCGACTTGCCAGCGGATGGGAGAATCGCGCGGTATCTGTCGCAGGAAGTGGAGCAGGATCGTGGCCGTTATTGTGGCCTGCCAGGGAGTAGTGGAGCTGCACGAGATCCGTCGTAGGAAGTGGAGCAGTGCTGTGACCGTTACTGTGGCCTGTCAGGGAGTGATGGAACTGCGTGAAATCCACCGCAGGAAGTGAAGCAGTGCTGTGACCGTTACTGCAGCCTGTTAGGGAGTGATGGAGCTGCACGGAATCCACCGCAGGAAGTGGAGCAGGATCGTGGTCGTTATTATGGCCTGCCTGGGAGTGCAGATCCGTCGGTTGAAGTTCGGCAGCGGTCGGAGCTGATGACGGAGTCTGGCTCCCGTAGGAGTCTGGGCGGAGTCCCCTGCAATCAAAATCAGGTGCGAAGTCCGGCTCCCGTAGGAGTCCGGGCGGAGTCTACTTGCGGTTGAAGTTGTCGGCAGAGTCCGACTCCCGTAGGAGTCCGGACGAAGTCTGTCTGCAGCCGTTGGAGTCGAGGATGAAGCCCAGCTCCCGTAGGAGTCTGGGCGGAGTCTTCCTGCAATTAAAGTCAAAGGCGAAGTCTGGCTCCCGTAGGAGTCCGGACAAGGCATACCGGCAGTTGATGTTGAGGACGGAGCCGGCTCCCGTAGGAGTTCGGGCGGAGTCTACTTGCGGTTGAAGTTGTCGGTGGAGTCCGACTCCCGTAGGAGTTCGGACGAAGTCTGTCTGCAGCCGTTGGGGTCGAGGATGAAGCCCGGCTCCCGTAGGAGTCCGGGCGGAGTCTTCCTACAATTAAAGTCAAAGGCGAAGTCCGGCTCCCTAGGAGTCCGAACAAGGATTACCGGCAGTTGATGTTGAGGACGGAGCCCGACTCCCGTGGGAGTTCGGGCGGAGTCTACTTGCGGTTGAAGTTGTCGGCGGAGTCCGGCTCCCGTAGGAGTCCGAACGAAGTCTGTCTGCAGCCGTTGGAGTCGAGGATGAATCCTGGCTCCCGTAGGAGTCCGGGCGGAGTCTTCCTGCAATTAAAGTCAAAGGTGAAGTTCGGCTCCCGTAGGAGTCTGGACAAGGCTTACCGGCAGTTGATGTTGAGGACGGAGCCCGGCTCCCGTAGGAGTTCGGGCGGAGTCTACTTGCGGTTGAAGTTGTCAGCGGAGTCTGGCTCCCGTAGGAGTCCGGACGAAGTCTGTCTGCAGCCGTTGGAGTCGAGAACGAAGCCCGGCTCCCGTAGGAGTCCGGGCAGAGTCTTCCTGCAATTAAAGTCAAAGGCGAAGTCCAGCTCCCGTAGGAGTCTGGACAAGGCTTACCGGCAGTTGATGTTGAGGATGGAGCCCGGCTCCCGTAGGAGTTCGGGCGGAGTCTACTTGCGGTTGAAGTTGTCGGTGGAGTCCAGCTCCCGTAAGAGTCCGGACGAAGTCTGTCTGCAGTCGTTGGAGTCGAGGATGAAGCCCGACTCCCATAGGAGTCCGGGCGGAGTCTTCCTGCAATTAAAGTCAAAGGCGAAGTCCGGCTCCCGTAGGAGTCCGGACAAGGCTTACCGACAGTTGATGTTGAGAACGGAGCTCGGATCCCGTAGGAGTTCAGGCAGAGTCTACTTGCGGTTGAAGTTGTCGGTGGAGTCCAGGTCCCGTAGGAGTCCGGACAAAGTCTGTCTGCAGCCGTTGGAGTCGAGGATGAAGCCCGACTCCCATAGGAGTCCGGGCGGAGTCTTCCTGCAATTAAAGTCAAAGGCGAAGTCCGACCCCCGTAGGAGTCCGGACAAGGCTTACCGGCAGTTGATGTTGAGGGTGGAGCCCGGCTCCCGTAGGAGTTCGGACAGAGTCTACTTGCGGTTGAAGTTGTCGGTGGAGTCCGACTCCCGTAGGAGTCCAGACGAGGTCTGTCTGCAGCTGTTGGAGTCGAGGACGAAGTCCGGCTCTCGTAGGAGTCCGGGCGGAGTCTTCCTGCAATTAAAGTCAAAGGCAAAGTCCGGCTCCCATAGGAGTCCGAACAAGGCTTACCGACAGTTGATGTTGAGGACGGAGCCCGGCTCCCGTAGGAGTTCGGGCGGAGTCTACTTGCGGTTGAAGTTATCGGTGGAGTTTGGCTCCCGTAGGAGTCTGGACGAAGTCTGTCTGCAGTCGTTGGAGTCGAGGACGAAGTCCGACTCCCGTAGGAGTCCGGGCGGAGTCTTCCTGCAATTAAAGTCAAAGACGAAGTCCGACTCCCGTAGGAGTCCGGACAAGGCTTACCGGCAGTTGATGTTGAGGATGAAGCCCGGCTCCCGTAGGAGTTCGGGCGGAGTCTACTTGCGATTGAAGTTGTCGGTGGAGTTCGGCTCCCGTAGGAGTCCGGACAAAGTCTGTCTGCAGCCGTTGGAGTCGAGGATGAAGCCCGGCTCCCGTAGGAGTTCGGGCGGAGTCTTCCTGCAATTAAAGTCAAAGGTGAAGTCCGGCTCCCGTAGGAGTCCAGACAAGGCTTACCGGCAGTTGATGTTGAGGACGGAGCCCGGCTCTCGTAGGAGTTCGGACGGAGTCTACTTGCGGTTGAAGTTGTCGGTGGAGTCTGGCTCCCATAGGAGTCCAGACGAAGTCTGTCTGCAGCCGTTGGAGTCGAGGATGAAGCCCGACTCCCGTAGGAGTCCGGGCAGAGTCTTCCTGCAATTAAAGTCAAAGGCGAAGTCCGGCTCCCATAGGAGTCCGGACATAGCTTACCGGCAGTTGATGTTGAGGATGGAGCCCGGATCCTGTAGGAGTTCGGGCGGAGTCTACTTGCGGTTGAAGTTGTCGGCGGAGTCCGGCTCCCGTAGGGGTCCGGACGAAGTCTGTCTGCAGCCGTTGGAGTCGAGGATGAAGCCCGACTCCCGTAGGAGTCCGGGCGGAGTCTTCCTGCAATTAAAGTCAAAGGTGAAGTCCGGCTCCCGTAGGAGTCCGGACAAGGCTTACCGACAGTTGATGTTGAGGGCGGAGCTCGGCTCCCGTAGGAGTTCGGACGGAGTCTACTTGCGGTTGAAGTTGTCGGCGGAGTCCGGCTCCCGTAGGAGTCCGGACGAAGTCTGTCTGCAGCTGTTGGAGTTGTGGACGAAGTCTGACTCCCGTAGGAGTCCGGGCGGAGTCTTCCTACAATTAAAGTCAAAGGCAAAGTCCGGCTCCCGTAGGAGTCCGAACAAGGCTTACCGACAGTTGATGTTGAGGACGGAGCTCGGCTCCCGTAGGAGTTCGGGCGGAGTCTACTTGCGGTTGAAGTTGTCGACGGAGTCCGGCTCCCGTAGGAGTCCGGATGAAGTCTGTCTGTAGCCGTTGGAGTCGAGGACGAAACCCGGCTCCCGTAGGAGTCCGGGTGGAGTCTTCCTGCAATTAAAGTCAAAGGCAAAGTCCGGCTCCCATAGGAGTCCGGACAAGGCTTACCGACAGTTGATGTTGAGGACGGAGCCCGGCTCCCGTAGGAGTTCGGGCGGAGTCTACTTGCGGTTGAAGTTGTCGGCAGAGTCCGGCTCCCGTAGGAGTCCGAACGAAGTCTGTCTGCAGCCGTTGGAGTCGAGGATGAAGCCCGGCTCCCGTAGGAGTCCGGGCGGAGTCTTCCTGCAATTAAAGTCAAAGGCGAAGTCCGGCTCCCGTAGGAGTCCGGACAAGGCTTACCGGCAGTTGATGTTGAAGACTTTGGCTGTGGGGAGTCGTGGGTAGAGCCCGACTCCCGTAGGAGTCCGGTCGGAGCCCTCCTAGAGCTGATTCTGCTGAGGACTTCGGCTATGGGTATTTTATACCCAACAAGTTCCTTCTTACTTAACAGCATCTCCCGATACATTTGGTGGAACCGTCGGCTCTCGCCCTCCGACTCCCGAATCCTCTTTTTCAGAATCTCGGACTCCACTTCAGCATCCTTGACCGCCTGCTGCTCGTAGGCTAGCTGGATTTTCAGCCGCTGTAGTTCGACCTTCTCCTGCCCAAGGGCCATGGATAGTTCTTGCATGGTGCCCCTCAAGGAGCGAAGCTCGTCGGAGCCTTGCAATGAAACGGCTTGGGCTCTCTCGAACAACTGCCTTTGAAGGCGGGCAACCTCGTCGGTCGCCGTCTTGAGCCTTCTTCGGTAGTTGTCTACTTGCCTGCACCAGCCGACTCAATAGGTGTTGTAGTTCACCACGACATCCTGTAGCTGCTTCTGGAGGTCAGAGAATTTCTTCGACCAGTCCCGATCGTGGTCGGCCTGAGTTGTGAGCCAGGACGAGCTCCCTTCCAATTGGCCGATCTTCTCCCGTGCGGCCGCCAACTCAACTTCGAAGGAGCTAATCTTGGAAGCCTAAGTTCAAGATCGGTTGCTGGCATGTTTCTGAAGCTCCTCAAGCTCCTTCACGAAGTCGGCCTTCTTCCTGGTGTAGTCCATGAAGCCCTTTTCGTGGAGGCTCTGAAGGCGAGTAACCTTCGTGATGGCTTCCGAATGATTCTTCCTCAGTCGGTGAAGTTCGTCGTCCAACTTCTTTGATTTCTTCGTTAGGTGATGAACTTTCCTTCGGAGATCTCAGATTATCAACTTCAAGAGAATCCCTTGTGGTAGGGGAAGAGCTTTGGCAAGGCACTATTGTCGGGAAATAAGAGTATCACAACACAAATCAGTGTAAAAAAATAAAAAAGAGAAGAAAAAGGATGCAGAGTAAGAAAAAGGAGCTCTCTATAAAGAAGAACCTGATTTCATTGATTAAATAGTTCTTAAGTATAAGAGAACGAGAAAAAGTTGCAAAAAAAAAAACAAAATTAGAGGTTTCGAACCTCTGGGGCAGAAGTAGAGGAGCTCGGCGCCCCCTAAAGGTCGGTTGCGGCAGCCACGACAGTCGAAGAGGTCTTGGCTGGAGGAAGACTGACAGCGACTTCAGAAGGTCCGGCTTCATCGTCGGATGCCTCATCCAGGACGCCGAGGTCCAGTTTGGGAAACTTTCTGACCATCTTCTCCTGGTAGAGCTCGAAGCCTTTGATGAAGGCATCTTGGCCGAACTGGACCTTCAGGTTCCTCATCTCGGAGGAGGTCTTGAACTCCTCCACTTCTTGGGCCCGTGCCTCCGAGATGAGGGTTGAGATCTGCTCCCTCAGATTGGAGACCTCGGCCTCTGCCTTCTTTCTTTTCTCCTCCAAGGCGGCCCTCAGATCGGACGAGGTTTGTCCCTCCTTCTACAGTGCCTCTTGGAGACTCGCGACCTCGACGATCTTCTCCTTGAGAAGGGCGTCCTCGGCCAGGCGACCTTCTTCCACCTGGGTTGCTTCCTTCTTGGCGTTATTCATCGCCTCAATGTTGGCAATGAGCTGGTGTCCAATCTGCAAGAGCAGCCAGGGAGTCAATATAAAAGCTAAGGAATAAGCTATGTAAAGAAGCGAGAAGAAGAAAAAAAAGTAAATTGACCTACCTCGAGAAAGGACCCCAGAGAGTCTCAGACCCGCTGCTCAGGATTAGCGTGGACAATCCTATGGATGACCTCGGGCAGGACACACCCATCGACCAATCTCTTTATTAAATCCCTATTGTTGAAGGGATTCTCCCCCAAATCTTCTTCGGAGCTGTCGGCCCCCTCGATGGCAGCCTTGCTGCTGCGGGTCTTGCGGGCCAATGTCTTCTTTCTCCTCCTCCTTTCGGCCTCCAGTGCCTCCTCGGGATGAGCCTCTAGAGCGAGAACCTCGGTCGGGGGGCTTCTTGAAGAGGCTCGGGGGACTTCGGGCTCGACGTCAGAGGGGCCGTCGACGGCAACAGCCTCCTGAGCAGGTGCGGCCGAGCTCGTCTCCCCTACCCTTGCCTTCTTCACCGACCCGGAGGTCACGACGCCTTTCCTCTTATGGGCCTTGAGACCCTAGGCTAGCATTCGAGCTGCGTCTGTGTCCATATCTGTAATGAAAGAAAATTGGCACAGCTTAGAAAAAGAACAAGAAGAAAGGGGAAACAACGAATGACTAAAAAAAAAAAAATACCAGCAGGGTTGAGAGGGCTTAGGCTGACGTTAAATAAGAGTTGCTCCTTCAGGAGGTCAGAGAGAAGAGGAGCTGGGTAAGCCTCAAGTTTATGGGAGGCCTCAAGGTTGTCCCTTCCCAGGCTAGAAGCCCGACGGACGGAGTCCCTCAGGGAGCCCCAGGGGGGCAACCCCAACTCCAAGGTCGGGCATCGGATGTAGAAGTACCTCTCCTTTCAATTGTGGATAGAAGAGGGGGTGCCTTTCAGCAACTCCTTTCTACCGAACTGGAGGGAGAAGTACCACCAGTCCTTTGCCGAGGGGTGACGCTTGAAGGTATAGAAATTTCTAAACAAAAAAAAGGTTGGCCAAACTTTAGCTAAATGATAGAGGGAAAGAAATCCTATCAGAAATCTAAAGAAGTTCGGTGCTACAAAAACTAAAGAAATGTTTAAGAAATGGAAAAGAGCAATAACAAAAGATGGAAGCAGAAGTCGAAGCCCGGTGCGGAAAGCTTCTTGGTATAAGCAGAAGCAGCTAGGGGGAGGGGCGCTAACCCAGCCAGTTGGCCCAAGAAGCTCCAGCTCGTACTCTGGAGGAACTCCATACTGAATCCTAATTAGTGAGAGTTCGTCCGGAGTCAGAGAGCTATGTATGGTGTCGGGTACAAAGATCGGACGAGATTCATCTACAGAACTAGGATTTTATGGAATCGGAATGGATGAACTCCTAGAACTGCTAGAGGAGGAAGTGTTGGAGGACATTTTGAATCAAGTGAAAATCCTAAAAAATCTTGAAAAAATTAGAAAATATTAGAAAATATAAGAAACAAGGCGCTCGCGAAAAATCGAACAGGTAGAATGCAAAGGAGGAAAAATGAAAGAACAGCGAAAAAGAAAAGGGGGTTCTGGAACTAACCTAGGCTGGTCCGAGAGATGCAGAGATGCAGAGACGCAGAGATGGGGGTCGACCCAAGGAATGCCTAAGGTCGAGAGGGACGCTGGAGGAGGATGAAACTCTCGGGAAGAAGAAGGGCACTAACAGAATTCTCAGGCAAAGTGAAACCCTTGAAGGAGGGCGTTTTGGGAAAATTCAGTGCAGGGGTAAAATGATAATTTTAAAACTTTTTCAAAATTATAATTTTACAGTAAAAAAATATTAATTAATCTAATTAATTAATATAAATTTATCCTACACTAGGATCTGAATATGATATATAGCATGCATATATTTAAATTTGAAATTCAAATTCGAACAGTAAACACTTTACTATAATGTGTTCAGAACATAATACCTTTATGCGGGTAGTAGATCGCCGCAATCTGATCACCGTCGGGAGAATCTGATCATCGCGATGCAGCCATACAGCATGTCTAACCTCTGCGGATCATCCACACGAAGCTCCCGATCTGATCGACTCCTCACGAGTGCTAGCTCGTTGTATAGTCCTTTTGACGACCGATGCTGATCGAACTCCTTCGATCGATGTCTGTCGATTCTTCAGATACTTTAGATCATCAACAGACATGCTTGAGAGGATATTGAAGATCTCTCTGAGATTTTGTGAGCTCACGACACTCGTAGCTCACTTTCTCACTTTCCGAACCCCAGGCTAAAACTTTAGGGAACTCACCGGAAACCTTGCACCCACTTTTTTTCTTTTCTTTCTTTTTCTCTTGGAAGGATATGGACTTCCTTCTCACACACAAGACTTCTCACGCCCTAGAATTTTTCTCCAAAAATCTTCTCTTTCATGCCCCACTCTTCTCCTCCTTTTATAACAACATCAAACGTCTTATCCAAAAGAAAGGATAAAGATGAGTAATTGCACATTTGAATTCAAATCAAAATTTGAATTCAAATGGATACCAACTCATCCCTTATCGAGGCATGGCTTAAATTATGCATGGAGTAATTTCATGAGAAATTTTTTCTCATGTAATAAATGGGGCGTAAAAAAAGGGATAAGGTGCAAAGATTGATTGCCCATTCAAATTCAAACTTTATTTTGAATTTGAATGGCCAACCAATCATCCTTATCCATTCATATGGCATATTAAAGTGAGGCATGGAGAGGGCTTGGCGTGAAGAAAAAATTCATGAGAAGTTCCTTCTCATGAATTCAAATGGGTGCAATGGAAGTGAGGTGGCGCATGGAGATTGGGTCAAGGTGGTTTAATTATTTAAACTAACCTAATTGAACCAAATAAGTTAGGTCCAATTAGACTAATTTAAACTTAACTAAATTAGGCTTAATTAGACTCAATAAAATTCTAATCAAATCAGAAATTGACTAAGCCCAACCCCTGATCAGATCAGAGACCAAACCATCTCGACGATTAGGTCAACTCTTAACCTAATCGGGTCAAACCCAACTGAATCCAATTCAATTGGACTTGATCCAAAAATAATTACTCAATTAAATAGAGTTAATTAGCAATCAAATCATTAATTAAACCTCTCATAAATACTGAGTCCAAATTCGATGGGCAATCGGGCATCAGAATTCATCGATATGTAACCCTGATCGAAAAGTCCCAACCAATGGGACTCTTGACCTCGGTACCCATAATGTGTGAAACTCATGATCAGAGAATCCTGATTCTCAATCACTGAGTTCCAAACATGTAGGATTCTACACCAGCCATCAGATCAGATAGGAACCACTAATGTGTGTGACCCCACAGGTTCGAACCTAAGTCGGTAGCACAAAAATCAATTTCTGTACTAATCGAAGTGACCATCTAGCAATGGTACCCAATATCCGGATAGGTCGAATAGTCACAATCGCAACACTCAAAACCTACATGAATATGGTTACTGTATAATTCATCCTTTTGACCCCTGTGTTTAGGACGACTCAGGGTTAAACTGTCAACCCTGATCAGATCATCCGAATCATGCTCAACTCAAACAGTCCTGTGACTCCTCATAAGAACTACCCTGGCCAAGGTTTTGCTCAATCGAAACATGACTGTACACAGCTCCTAAACTGGAGTGGTCAATCCCATCTTGACACATGCACCGACAAGTCAAGTACTTGACTACACCCAGCAGCCTTCCATCACTGAATTAGAAATTCAGGTAGTCCAGTGCCTAAGTGCAGTGAGTTGCTTGCAAGTCACCGTGGTGGTCTCAGGTTGGAGGGACATTTATACCCATATTCCATTAGAGCAAATCTTGACAGTAGAAATAGCTTCAGAGTCGGTCATGTTCAGTGTAGATGTACCCTTACATCTCACCTGTATGCCATACCAGTGTCTCCACACTCATTGGTTAAGAGGACAACCAACCTATATGGCACACAACGACCTATGCTTGATAAACGTTGTCGTCCTTGGTAACAAGGTATCATTTAGTCGCAAATAGATTTAAGGACTAAACGACAAATCCTCCTTTGTCGAGTCTAAATAGTCCTAAGGACTTCACCACAACATAGGAGTTCATTAGAAGATGAAACATTTTGTGATGAAAAATGCCAAAATATTTTTTATTAATTCATAATTCATGTACATATACAAAAATGAGCACAACCGTCAACAGACTGATGATTGGCTTTGGGACACTATTCGCAACAATCTTCCACTTGGCCTAAAGCCAATCGGTGCAGTATCTAATATCCATCTTCGACTTGTAGTCGTCGAACTCCTTCACCGCAATAGCTTTAGTGAATGGATCGGCCAGGTTCTCCTTCCCATCGATCTTCTGAAGATCAACGTCACCTCGATCCATAATTTCCCGGATGAGATGGTAGCGACGCAGAATATGCTTCGTCCGCTGGTGTGCCTTTGGTTCCTTCGCCTGAGCAATGGCTCCAGAGCTGTCACAGTGGAGCAGAACTAGACCAATAAGAGAGGGTACTACTCCGAGCTCGGTGATAAATTTTCTCAGTCACACTGCTTCTTTGGCAGCATCTGATACAGCGACATACTCCACCTCGCAAACTGAATCAGCCACTGTGTGCTGCTTGAAACTTTTCCAGTAGATAGCCCCACCATTAAAGGTAAAAATAAATTCCGACACACTTTTGCTGTCATCGTGATCAGACTGGAAACTAGAATCTGTAAACCCTATAAGTCTCAAGTCTGATTCACCATAAACAAGCCACTGGTCCTTAGTATTTCTTAAATACTTCAGGATGGTTTTAACAACTTTTCAGTGATTCTCTTCTGGATTAGATTGGTATCTACTCACTACCCCTAGTGAGTATGCCACATCTGGTCGTGTACATGTCATGGCGTACATGATAGATCCCACTGTCGAAGCATATGGAATCCTACCCATACGCTCTCTCTCTTGAGGTGTTGTCAGACAATCCCTCTTCGAGAGAGAAATTCCATGGCCTATTGGAAGATAGCCTTTCTTGAAATTCTCCATGCTGAACCTCTTCAGTATAGTATCAATGTATGTGGACTGAGATAAACCAAGCAACCTTTTAGATCTATCCCTATAGATCCTCATCCCTAGGATGTAGGAAGCTTCTCTCAGATCCTTCATGGAAAATTATGACGACAGTCAAATCTTTATTCCCTGTAATAGAGGGACATCATTCTCGATTAAGAGAATATCATCCACATACAATACAAAAAATACTACTACTGGACCATTAGCCCACTTATAAATGTATGGCTCTTCTCCATTCTTAACGAAGCTATACGTCTTGATCATCCTATCAAAACGTATGTTCCAACTCCAGGATGCCTGCTTAAGTCCATAAATGGACCTCTGTAGTCTGCACACCTTAGACTCATCAGTGGATGTGAATCCTTCAGGTTGTATCATATACACCTCTTCATCCAGCTCTCCATTTAGGAAAGCTGTCTGCACATCCATCTATCAGATTTCATAGTCCAGATGGACAGCTATCGCAAGCATAATCCGAATGGATTTGAGCATTGCCACAGGAGAAAACATCTCATCATAGTCTATACCATAACGTTGACGATATCCCTTGGCAACCAGACGGGCTTTATAGGTTTCCACTTTTCCATCTGCACCCCTCTTCCTCTTGAAGACCCACTTACACCTTATGGGTTTTACTCCTTCGGGTGGGTCAACCAATGTCCACACATCGTTGACCTTCATGGACTTCATTTCGGATTTCATGGCTTCTAGCCATTTCTCAGAGTCGGGTCTCTGCATTGCATCCATGTAGGTGATCGGATCCTCATCGTTTGCATCAAGTTCAATAAGATCATCATCCCGGACCAAGAAACCATAGTATCTGTCTGGTTGACGTGGTACTCTACCAGATCGCCTTAAGGGTGCTTGAACAATGGGCTCTGAATCTGATCTAATCAAATCCGGTTCAGGTTCAGCAACTTGTGTCGGTTTTTTCACCTACCGAACTTCATCAAGTTCGACCTTAGAGGCAACAGTCCCTTCACCAAGGAACTCCTTTTCCAAAAAGATTGCCTTAAGGCTGACAAACACTTTTTGCTCATTGGCTAGGTAGAAGTAACAACCTTTGATCTCTTTTGGGTACCCTATAAAATTACACTTGTCAGACCTAGGTCCAAGCTTATCCGTAATTAAACGTTTAACACAAGCCGGACACCCCCAAATCCTAAGGTGCGAGAGTACTGGCTTACGTCCTATCCATATCTCATATGGTGTTTTGGTTACAGACTTACTCAGAACTCTATTTAGAAGGTAACAAGCCGATTCAAGCGTATATCCCCAGAGGGAGATCGGCAGACCAGCAAACCCCATCATGGATCGAACTATGTCCAACAAGGTCTGATTCCTCCTTTCAGATACACCATTATGTTGTGGTGTTCTAGGAGGAGTCCATTGAGAGAGAATCCCATTCTCCCCAATATATGTCAGAAAATCATTGAAAAGATATTCACCTCCTCGATCAGATCGAAGAATTTTAATACACTTTTCAATTTATTTTTCTACCTTATTTCAGAATAGTTTGAACATTTCAAACGACTTCGACTTATGCTTCATTAAATAGATATACCCATACCTCGATAGGTCATCTATGAAGGTTATGAAGTAGAAATATCCATCTTTTGCACTTGAGCTCATGGGTCCACATACATCAGAGTGTACCAGACCCAAGAGTTCACTGGCTCGCTCACCTTTTTCAGTAAAAGGTGATTTGGTCATTTTACCAAGAAGACAGGACTCATAGGTTGGAAGTGATTCACAATCACCTACTTCAAGAATTCTTTCTTGAGCCAATCTGTTTATCCTGTTCTTATTGATATGACCTAGCCTACAGTGCCAAAGGTAGACTTCTGACACATTATCTATTCTAGGGTGTTTACCGAAGGTTTGAACCATATTAACAGATTGTGATAGAAAGTAAATTTCATTATTAAGTTGTCCAACTAACATTGTAACACCATTCAAAATGATATTGCAAACATTTTTTTTTATTAAAAATTGATAACCGTTCATGGCCAAAAGGCCTATAGAAATAATATTTAATAAAAAGCTTGGAGAATAGTGATATTCACTCAGAATTATATTTCGAGAATTGATTACAAGGTTCATGATTCCTAATGCTAGAACTGAAACTTTGCTTCCATCTCCAACGTTCAGGAATATCTCGCCTTCATCAAATCTCCTACTGACCTGTAGACCCTGCATCGAATTGCAAATATGATAAGAGCTTCCAGTATCCAATACCCAGGCAGTAGTATCATAAATGGAAAAGTTGCAAGGTGTTATCATATAAGTACCTTGCTTCTTCTTCGGCCTGTTCGGGTCCAGTGAGGCAATGTATAGAGGACAATTCCTCTTCCAGTGCCCCTGTTTCTTACAAAAGAAGCACTCCGCCTAGCTGTGGTCGGGCTTGCGCTTCTTGGTCTATCCATGTGCAGACATCCCAGCATGTGATTGTACCTTCTTATTTTTCTTCTTCTTGTTCTTCTTCCCTTTCTTAAAAGGTCGACGACTAGAAGAAGACCATCCCACAATATTTACCGACTCTTTATGGAGCTGGTGATCCTTCTCAATATTCTGCAGCAACCCCAACAAGCCGTGGTAGTTCACTGCAGGCTTTGTCATCCGAAAATGAGTAAGAAAAGAGAGGAAGGACTTGGGCAATGAATTAAGGATCGCATCCTTACCGAGCTGCTCATGCAAGGGAAAGCCCAGTTTACTTAGGCGCTCAATCATTTTGATCATGTACAGTACATGATCAGTGACTGAGGCTCCATCCCTCACCCGAGCATTGAAAATGGCACAACTAGTTTTGTGCCTTTCAACGTCATCAGGCGTGCCAAAAGAGTCATTCAATATTTGAAGCATCTTTTGTGGCTGGGTGTTGCTCCTTTGATTGATTTTGATGATTACAAAGCATTTGAAGGGGTACTAATGATTTTCACTTGAAAAAAACTTATTGCTTTTCAGGGGTAAAATTATAATTTTACCAAACCCTGATTTGAAAGCATCAAATGATAGAACAAAAGATTTGTGATCCATTGATAAAAATTTTATTATTTTTGGACATGTATTTTGAAAGATATCCATGTTTGAAAATTTGAGTCGACCCCATGAGTCGACTCATGGCACAATGAGCTGATCGGCACGCAGAATTTTTGGCTGGCACAGTCTTGGCACTATCGGTGAGTCGACCCCATGGGTCGACCCCCAGGCATGAGTCGACCCATGAGTCAACCTCTGCTGTTTTTAGGCCAAATTTACAGAACCTTGATTTTTTGTTGGTTTTCTGTTATTTTTCCATAGAGGTTGACCCATGAGTCGACCCATGAGCATGAGTCGACCCATGAGTCGACCCCTGTGACGGGAAAGTTTCGCAATGGGTAGTTTTTAACCCATTTTAAGTGCTTTTAATGCTCATTTAATGTGGTCTAACGGCTCTATTGCAGCCTAGATTGTTCTCCACCATTCCTTAAAGCTATAAAAGGGATAAAAAGGTGGGAATCATCAAGAGGAGAGATTTTTGAAAAGAGGATTTCAAGCAAACTTTTCAGCCCTAAGCAAGAGCTCACTCAAAGCATTCAAGAAGCCTTTAATTCAGCTCACCAACTCCTCAAGTGCACATTCAAGTCTCCAACCACCTTGAGAAAATCAAAAAGAGCCTTCTTCTCCTTGATTAAAGTATATTTAAAGTCTCATTCACTCATTAAAGGAGCTTCTTTTGTATTTACTGTGCTATGATTATTATACTCTGTTTGAGTTGTTGTTTTTGTTTTGAAAGGATTTCAAAACAAGGGAAGGTTGATCCGAACCTTGAATCGGAGTGTATTGGGTTGGCTTGTACCCAGGAAATAAGTGGACTAGCTTGGGATAGCTAGAGTCAGAGTTTTCGACGAGTGTATTCAGATTGAATACAAGTTAGTGGATTGGAATTCTCAAGTAGGAGCTTGGAGAGTGGATGTAGGTGCAAGGTTGGCACCGAACTACTATAAATCCTTTTGTTTGTGTTGTGCCTAATTGCTCTTCTTTAGAACTTCTTTATTCTCTTGCATTCTTGCTTTTAATCATTAGCCTTGAATCAACTATACTCTCCCTATTCATTTAGCTATTGTTAAATATTTTTCATAAGACTTAAGTTTAAAATTTTTAGAAATCCAATTCACCCCCCCTCTTGGGTTGCATAGTTGGGCAACAAGTGGTATCAGAGCCCGATGCTCTAGCCCTACTTGATCTAACCAATCAAAGAGCTAAATATCTATGGCAACTCAAGTTGGCACTTCTCTAGCCGAGGGGCAGTCCACTAACCGACTTTCACTTTTCAGTGGGTCCAACTATACCTATTGAAAAGCTCGGATGAAAATCTTCATTCAAGTACTCAACTATGATATGCGGAGTATCATAGTAAACGGCCCTCACACACCCACTAAAATCATTGATGGTGTGGAATCAGCCAAACCCGAAAAAGAGTGGGATGAGGTTGATAAAAAAATGGCACACCTAAATGCTAAAGCTATGAATGTCTTGTATTGTGCTCTTGATGCAAATGAATTTAATCGCATTTCAACTTACTTGTCTGCTAAAGAAATATGGGATAGATTAGAAGTAACCCATGAAGGAACTAATCAAGTAAAGGAGTCCAAAATTAACATGCTCATGCATAAATATGAATTGTTTAAAATGGAGCATGATGAGTCCATAACTGAAATATTTACTCGCTTTACTGATATTATAAATGGTTTAAAGAGTCTTGGTAAGTCCTATTCTAACAGTGAGCTTGTAAGAAAGATTCTCAGGTCCTTACCAAGAACTTGGGAAGCCAAAGTGACAGCCATCCAAGAAGCCAAAGATCTAAACATCCTACCCTTGAAAGAGCTTCTTGGATCATTGATGACACATGAGCTGAGCATGAAACAACATCAAGAGGAAGAAGTCAAAAAGAAGAGAATAATCGCCCTCAAATCCACAGCTCAACCAGATGAAGAAACTGATGACACCAAAAATGAAAAGCAAGATGAAGAGTTGGCATTCATTACCCGAAGGTTCAAGAAGTTTTTAAGAAAAAGGAAACAAGGAATGAGGAAGAGGCCACTCACAAAAGGGGAACAGAGCAAAGAAAAGGATAAAGACCAACCCCTTATCTGCTATGAATGCAAGAAACTGGGACACTTCAAGTTCGAATGCCCACAATTGAAGAAGGGTCCCAAGAAGTACAAGAAGAAGGCCATGATGGCCACTTGGAGTGGGAGTGATGACTCAAGCTCCGAAGAGGAAGACTCAACTGAACAAGCCAACTTGTGCCTTATGGCACATGAAAATGAGGTAAATTCTGAAACTCCTAGTGACTTTACATTTGAAGAACTTCATGAAGCTTTTTTTGATCTAATTGATGAACTAAAGAAACTAGGGATAAAGAACAAAGATCTAAAATCAAAAAATCAATCTTTACTGAAATAAAATGAAAGCATTTCAATTGAGAAATCTACTCTGTTTCAAGAAAATCAAAATTTAAAGAATGAAATTGTCAAGCTAAAACCGATAGTTGAAAAATTCACCTTGAGTTCTAATAAACTTAATATGATTCTTGAAAATCAAAAGGCTGTGTATGATAAGGCTGGACTTGGCTATAACCCCTTGAAGAAACAAAAGTATCTAAAAAATATCTATGTAAACTCTTCAAGTAACAAGTTTTCTAATATTACTTGCTTCAAATGTGGTAGAGTAGGACACAAGTCATACACTTGCTTCTCTAACAAATCTGTAAACTCAAATGTAAAGAAAATATGAGTTCCAAAAGAAACCATTATGACTAACCAAAAAGGACCCAAGAAAGCTTGGGTACCTAAAACAAAAACTTGACTTTTGCCTGCAGGTGTGTCTAGCATCCCAGGGAGGAAACAGGAAATGGTATCTTGATAGTGGATGCTCAAGACACATGACTGGTGATGAATCCCAATTCATCATACTTGATGCTAAAAATGGAGGGATGGTCACCTTTGGAGATAATGGTAAAGGAAAGATCATCGATATAGGTAACATTGGTATCACTCCCTCCAAATACATTG
The DNA here is from genome assembly GCF_000442705.2 of Elaeis guineensis. Taxonomy (NCBI): domain Eukaryota; kingdom Viridiplantae; phylum Streptophyta; class Magnoliopsida; order Arecales; family Arecaceae; genus Elaeis; species Elaeis guineensis. The sequence goes on along the minus strand of NC_025998.2, from coordinate 56,473,255 downwards.
AAAATATTTTGTTAGTAGATGGTTTAAAGCATAATTTACTAAGCATTAGTCAATTTTGTGATAAAGGATATAAAGTTATTTTTGAATCTTCTGTTTGCATTGTAACTAGTCCTATTAATGAAGGCATTAAATTTGTTGGACATAGATATGGTAATGTTTATATGGTAGATTTGAATGATCTATCCAAGATAAACATGCAATGCTTAGTATTTTTGAATGCCAAGATTAATAAGACTAGTTGGCTTTGGCATCGTAGGCTTGCACATATTAGCATGCATTCACTTTCAAAATTAATTAAGAAGGAATTGGTTCTTGGTTTGCCAAAATTGAATTTTGAAAAGGATAGAATTTGTGATGCATGCCAACTAGGTAAACAAACAAGAGTTTTATTTAAGTCTAAAAATATTGTTTCAACCTCTAGACCTTTAGAGCTATTGCACATGGACTTGTTTGGACCTACTAGAACTACTAGTCTAGGAGGAAAATGATATGGTTTTATAATTATTGATGATTTCTCTCGTTTTACATGGATTTTCTTTTTGGCACACAAAGATGAAACTTTTCAAGTTTTCTCTAAATTTTATCGAAAAGTCACTAATGAAAAAAGATTTTCAATTCAAAATATTCGAAGTGATCATGGAACCAAATTTGAAAATCAAGAATTTAAAAAATTTTGTGATGAAAAAGGAATAGGTCATAATTTTTCAGCACCTAGGATACCCCAACAAAATGGGATAGTTGAAAGAAAAAATAGAACCATAGAAGAAATGGCCCGTACCATGCTATGTGAAAGCAACCTTCCAAGATACTTTTGGGCGGAAGCTATTAACACAGCATGTTATATTTTAAATCGTGCTTTGATTAGACAAATTTTAAAGAAAACCCCCTATGAGCTTTGGAAAGGAAAAAAACCTAATATTGTATATTTTTATATTTTTGATTGCCGATATTTTGTATTAAATAATGGTAAAGAAAGATTTGAAAAATTTGATGCAAAATCAGATGAAGCAATTTTTCTTGGTTACTCCTCCACTAGTAAAGCTTTTAGGGTTTTTAACAAAAGAACCTTAGTAGTAGAGGAGTCAATACATGTTGTCTTTGATGAATCTAACGATCTTCCTTCAAGGAAGAATGAAGGTATTGATGATGCAGATCCTCTTATAGAAGGAATGAAGGAGATCACTCTGAAAGATTCAACAATTCAAGATGATGAGGAACATGAAGACAAACAGGATGAGGGAGGTGAAGAACATCAAGAACAACCTCAAGGTACAAATGACCTACCCAAAGAATGGAGGTATGTTCACAATCATCCTAAGGAGCTAATTATTGGTGATCCTATGCATGGAGTAAGAACTCGTTCTTCACTTAAAGATGCATTCAATCATTATACTTTTGTCTCTCATCTTGAACCTAAAACCATTGAAGAAGCTGAAAATGATTATAATTGGATTAATGCAATGCAGAAGGAACTTAATCAATTTGAAAGAAATAATGTATGGACTTTAGTATCAAGACCTAAAAATTATTCAATAATTGACACAAAATGGGTTTTTAGAAATAAATTAGATAAACATGGAAATATAATAAAAAATAAAGCAAGATTGGTTGCTAAAGATTATAATCAAGAAGAAGGAATTGATTTTGATGAGACCTTTGCACCTGTTGCTAGATTAGAGGCAATTAGACTTCTACTTGCATATGCTTGCTTTATGAAATTTAAATTATTTCAAATGGATGTCAAAAGTACCTTTTTAAATGGATACATTGCTGAAGAAGTCTATGTAGAACAACCCTCAGGTTTTGAAAATCATGCTTTTCCTAATCATATTTTTAAATTAAATAAAGCTCTATATGGTTTGAAACAAGCACCCAGGGCTTGGTATGAAAGGCTAAGCAAATTTTTACTTAATAATAGTTTTTCAAGAGGCAATGTAGACACAACCCTTTTCATTAAAAGAAATCAAGATGATATATTAGTTATACAAATATATGTTGATGACATTATCTTTGGGTCTACTAATGAATCTCTTTGTCAAGATTTTGCAAAGCTCATGCAGGGGGAGTTCGAGATGAGCATGATGGGAGAACTTACATTCTTCCTCGGACTCCAAATCAAACAAACAAAGGAAAAAATCTCCATCACCCAAAGCAAGTATACAAGGGAATTACTCAAAAGATTTGGAATGGAGAACTCCAAAGCAATTGGCACACCCATGAGCCCTTCATGTAAGCTTGACAAGGATAAAGAAGGTAAAAGTGTAGACTTAAAATATTATAGAGGTATGATTGGCTCTCTACTATATTTAACTGCAAGTAGACCTGATATTATGTTTAGTGTTTATCTTTGTGCTCGATTTCAATCTAATCCTAAAAAATCTCACTTGAATGCTGTTAAAAGAATCCTTAGATATTTGAATGGTACTCAAACTCTAGGATTATGGTACTCTAAGGACTCATTAATTGACTTAATAGGATATTCAGATGCTGATTTTGCTGGATGTAGATTAGATAGAAAAAGTACTAGTAAAACTTGCCAATTTCTTGGAGTTAACCTAATCTCCTGGTTTAGCAAGAAATAAAATTCGGTAGCACTGTCTACGGTCGAGGCCGAATACATTGCAGCCGAAAGTTGTTGTACTCAAATCTTGTGGATTAAGCAACAACTCGAAGATTTTGGTATCAAACTTAATGAAACTCCCATAAGATGTGATAACACTAGTGCCATAAATCTTACTAAAAATTCAATTCAGCATTCTAGATCTAAACATATTGAAATCAGGCATCATTTTATAAGAGAACATGTTCAAAATAAAGACATAATTCTTGACTATGTGTGTACTGAAAAATAATTAGCCGACATCTTTACAAAGGCCCTAAGTGAAGATAGATTCTGTAAAATTAAGAGAGAACTAGGAATCCTTGATCCATCTGCTTAAATGTCTCTCTAATCCCAAGGGTTCAATGTCAAAAAAAAAAAAAGACTCTTTGAACTCAATTCTCATCATTTCTCTTGGGCTTAAAAGCTCAAAATTATCATTCTCATAATTGATCATTGAGCAAATATCCTTCTCCTAAAGTTTCAAATTTTTTGGAAATTATTCATCATTTTTTCAGAATTTTTGTGAACCATAAGTCGACCCCCTAGGGTCGACCCAATGGCAAACTTGTAGTTTTGGCCAAAATCCCACGAGCTTCTTCTTCTTTTGATTAAAATCCCATCCTTTGAGCCGACCCATTCCACCGTCTTCTTCCTCCCTCCAAAACCTTAGGTCTCCTTCTTCTTCCTCTCCAAACCCAAGACCTACCCCCAAGATTCTTCTCCCATCACCCCTCTCACCTCAAATCGACCCTTAGGAATCGATTTCATCCCCATCTCATCCCTTATTTGGAGCGGTTGGAGCGTGCCCTAGCTTCCACCCTTCTCCTCCAAATCGGGGTTTCACTCCTCCAAAGATTCCTATCCTTCTCCTAAAATCCCTCTATCTCTTCACACATTTGACCTCCCAAGACCCCTTGCTTGCTCTAGTGGTGGAAATGGCTCCAAAAATGAAGCTCCCACAAAGAAGGAAGTCGGTCTGCGAGTTGGAAGAGAGCGTGCGCAGGAAGAGACAGGCTTCTCAGACCTCATCTGCTTCCATTCCTGTTTCGGCATCTGCTCCAGGTTCTTCTCGGTCTCCATTAAGCCCCAGTAAAATTCTCTTATCTGTTAGAAAGGTAGAACCCGGAAAAAATATAGATTTCAGATTTTTTGAAAAAGAGAGGTTCTCCATTGGTTCAAAAATCAAAGATCAAGGTTGGAGATTTTATTGCTCACTTAAAGAAATTACCTATGTGGATTTGGTTAGAGAATTTTATCTGTATTTGAGATATGGCAATAGAACAGTAACATCCACTGTTAATGGTATAGATATCTATTTAGATCCTGTACTTTTGGGAGAGATTCTTCATTTACCCTGTGAGGGATACTCAAACATGGAACTCCCAGTCCAGGAAGAAGGAATTAATGTGATTTTAGGAGAAACCTTCTCGGGAAGTCTAAACAAACTAGAGGCCAAGATCCTTTCCATTGAGATGAGGATACTACATCAAATGGTAACAAAGCTTTTCTTCCCTAGAAGTGGTAGACATGACCTCCTCTCAGGCCGAGACATCTGCATCATGTTTCATGTGATTACCCAAACCCCCCTAAAACCTCCCAGCATTAATGATAGAAGCTATGAGGGAAACCCTGAATAGATCCAAGGCACATCTACCTTTCGGTATGGCCCTCACTTTGGTATTCAGGAGGTTTGGAGTTAGTTTTGAGGGGGAGGCTGCAGCTAGGCTTTCTCACTCTGACACCATCAACCAACATACTTTGCATCGCATGAGATTTACTAAGACAGATGGTGGTTGGACTAAAGGTGTAGAAGAGAGAGTTAAGGACAGAGCTAAGGAAGAAGATCCTTCATCACCTCTCCATGATATCAGGGCAGCATCTCCAGACATTCAGTTCGTTTCAGATCCCGAGGCTGGCCCATCAGAGTCTACTAGGAAGCACACTCCGGTCCAGCAGCCAGACAGCAGAGCACATTCTTCAGAGATCAGATTGGCTGATGACTAGATTGAGATGATCTCTCAGCGTGTGGCTTCCTTACTTTCTCGACAGTGGGGCACTTCAGCTTTTGCACAGGGATCCACATCACATGATGTATTTGATCAGACTTTGATCCCTCACATCTCCACTATCTTTCAGATGGTTTCAGATCAGTCAGTTCGCATTCAGCAGCTTGAGGGTTATATATCGAGACTGACTGGGAGAGTACTTGACTTGCAGGGGCAAGTGTTAGCTCTGGCACATCCACAGCCACAGGAGTGCATCACTGAGGTCTCAGACCTATCTACGGAGGCAGCCAGACTTAGAGGAGTTTTGGAGAGTGGATTTGATTTCCTGAGGAGAGAGATCAGAGGCTCTAGTGAGCATGCATCCACCCAGTTCACTGCACTGCTACAGTCTGTATCGAGAGCTCTGAACCTTCTAGATACCATCAGACTCTCTCTTGCAGTTCAGTCTGTTGCTTCTCAGCCTTCAGGATCATCTCACCCACCCACTCGTGCCGGCACCTCCACTTGTGGCAGAGGCAGACGGGGTAGAGGTCGAGCCCTTGGTCGTGATCCTTCATCTCCTCACCCCATCTCTGATTCATCTGACTCTGATCCATCCAGTCATGATCTCTACTAGATCCTTGTAGTTAGTCTTGTCTTTAGTTTCTTTCTAGGATCTATCTTTTGAGCCATGTAATGATGTTGATTGATTGACTTTTGCATTTTGGTATATGTATTGGAACAACTATATGGTATTAGTCACTTTTTGATTATATATATATCTACTCTTTGACTTTCAATGAATGACCTTCAAATTGAGTTACTTTCAATTATGTGCATGCTTAAAATACTATGAATTGCAATATGCTATCCATGATATCTAGTATATCCTTTATGTTTGCTGTATTCAGGGGGAGTAAAACAATTCGCAACTAAGAAACAAGCAATAAAGAAGGAAGCTAAAGAAGTAACATTAGTAAAAGGGGGAGTAAACAAAAGTAACTTTAGTAAAATTAATTTCATCAAAAGAAAGAAATAGAGAAAATATATTCAGAAAAGGGGGAGTAAACAATTTTTTTGTTGATGCTGTCAAAAAGGGGGAGAGCTTAAAGAATCAAAAGCAAATTGATAAAAGAATCAAAAGCAAATTGAGCAAAATGTTAAGCAAATGAGCAAATTTTCAAATTCTTAGGCATGCTCTGATACTAAAATTAAATAATCAAATGAGAAAATGAGCAAATGAGATATTTTCAAATGAGCAAAGAGCAAACTTTCAAAATTCTTAGGACATGTATTTTGAAAGATATCCATGTTTGAAAATTTGAGTCGACCCCATGAGTCGACTCATGGCACAATGAGCTGATCGGCATGCAGAATTTTTGACTGGCACAGTCTTGGCACTATCAGTGAGTCGACCCCATGGGTCGACCCCCAGGCATGAGTCGACCCATAAGTCGACCTCTGCTATTTTTAGGCCAAATTTACAGAACCTTAGTTTTCTGTTGGTTTTCTATTATTTTTCCACAGAGGTCGACCCATGAGTCGACCCATGAGCATGAGTCGACCCATGAGTCGACCCCTGTGACGGAAAAATTCCACAACGGCTAGTTTTTTATCCATTTTAAGCACTTTTAATGCTCATTTAATGTGGTCTAACGGCTCTATTTCAGCCCAGATTATTCTCCACCATTCCTTAAAGCTATAAAAGGGACAAAAAGGTGGGAATCATCAAGAGGAGAGATTTTTGAAAAGAGAATTTCAAACAAACTTTTCAGCCCTAAGCAAGAGCTCACTCAAAGCATTCAAGAAGCCTTTAATTCAAGCTCACCAACTCCTCAAGTGCACATTCAAGTCTCCAAGCACCTTAAGAAAATCAAAAAGAGCCTTTTTCTCCTTGAGTAAAGTGTATTTAAAGTCTCATTCGCTCATTAAAGGAGCTTCTTTTGTATTTACTGTGCTATTGATTGTTATACTCTCTTTGAGTTGTTGTTTTTATTTTGGAAGGATTTCAAAACAAGGGAAGGTTGATCCGAACCTTGAATCGGAGTGTATTATGTTGGCTTGTACCCGAAAAATAAGTGGACTAGCTTGGGATAGCTAGAGTCAGAGTTTTCAACGAGTGTATTCAGGTTGAATACAAGTTAGTGGATTGAAATTCTCAAGTAAGAGCTTGGAGAGTGGATGTAGGTGCAAGGTTGGCACCGAACCACTATAAATCCTTTTGTTTGTGTTGTGCCTAATTGCTCTTCTTTAGAACTTCTTCATTCTCTTGCATTCTTGCTTTTAATCATTAGCCTTGAATCAACTATACTATCCCTATTCATTTAGCTATTGTTAAATATTTTTCATAAGACTTAAGTTAAGTTTAAAATTTTTAGAAACCCAATTCACCCCCCTCCTCTTGGGTTGCATAGCTGGGCAACACTAGGCATTCTCAAACCTGCGGCTGAACTCATCATTCATTGCCGCCAGCATAATGCATCGAACGATGGTGCTGTCGTTGAACCACTTCTGATAAGTGTCTCTTACCGTCCCTCTAACATTCGGGACTGGCTCCTCAGATGCCGGATCCGTTACTACATAAAGGATCCTCTCATGCTCAAGGATGATTTTTAATTTTCGATATCAGCTATCGAAATTTGATCCCATGAGCTTGTCATTATCTAATAATGATCGGAGGGACAGGGTAGTGGCTATAGCTGCATAAAGAAAAATCAGACCTCTATTAGTACATAAATTATAAATACTAAAGACTTGGACTTTAGTCTAAAGTTTCTCCCAGTATTTTTACGAACTGGTAGCCTCAACCTCCAATTCGAGGAATTACTTTAATTCCTTAGTGGGTACTAGAATCTACACAGACTATACACGAGCCCAACTTTGGTTGGTCAACCCATATGCATCTATGGGTAGGTTCATAACCAGTTGTTTCTCTAAACAACTTTTAGTAATTGATTTTGCCCCAGAACCTAATAAGTAGGCTTTGGCCTCCACTGAAAAAATCTGGTTAGGTCCAACCATTAACATGATTTGATTTGGTGAATCGGACCAATAAATGATTAGGCCCGACTTTGTCCGGCCAACCTGATCACCATCAGAATGACTCAAACCAAATTATCATATTATGAATGATAATTCCATTAGTCAATAAGCACCAGGCCTTTGGGCCTCCAATGATTATTAAACTAATGGACTCATTATCACTCACTTAATGGGAGGCTATGACTTAGTTATCAATATAACTTAATCATTTTTGGGGAAATTTTTTGAGGATTTTATCAAAGAATAGATGAGAAAAAAATATCCAGCCAATTTCAATCCTCCCACTGACTTCACCAAGTCAAATTAAAAAAGATTTAATTAAAGCTGGCATTAGGAGCACCTAAATCAGTTAAACTGATTTACCTAATGACATGGGTGAGCCCTAATTACCAAGTGATCTAATCAAAATCTAATTCACCAGGTTGGCCAGGTAAGTGAGATCAGTGGTGAGGATAAGCCATTAACTCGTCAAAGATCGAATCACTGCGAGTAGCTCCCACTTAAAAACCACTGGTCAAACTGCCAAACTTACCTTAGACACCAACCGGTTCATTAGTTTTAATTTGATCAACTTAGTAAATAGGGTTCCACCGTGTAGCCATGAATTAAGTCCATCTTGGTCTAGTTAAAGACATGGACCCATTCAACTACAACTATTGGAGTTGAGTCTAGAGTATCCTTGACCTAATCTAATTCAACTTTTGATTAGATTTGACCAATTACTCTAATTTAGTCCATTTCTTTAAGCTAACCTTAGGTCTAACCCAATTATGGACCTAATCCATCTAACCCATTGACCCACAAGTTTATGCAATTGTCTTAGGTCTCAATTCACAATTCTAGACCTACTAGACAACACTTAATTCTTTTAATTAAGTATTTGGGCTGATGGATCAGGGTTTGGCATTTCAAAAATAATTTTCAAATTTGAAAGGTTTTATTTTTTGTTCACCAAATATGTTGACTCATTTCACAAATAGATCAGCATATTTCATAAATAGCAATCCTATTGCTAATTACATAACAGAAAATAACTCAATCAAAATAAATCATGAATATTCCTTTAGATCTATTCTAACACATTCATGATAAATTTCATAATTGAACCTTTACAATTAATTTCTTTCACTACTTTATCTGCATGGGATATAATTGCAATGGCACCCCTACCACCATAGGAGATCCCATCGAATGGGAGGAGAGGACCTTTAAACCCTGCTTTTCTCCTATGATCGGACGGCCATGGCAACCTATCCAATTCGATTACTTGCTACTTGGATCAAGTATATCTAAATATACCAATTTCAAAATTTAAATTTTAAATTTCAAATTTTAAATTTTGAATTTTGAATTTCAAATTTGAAACAAATTTCAAATTTCAAAATTTTGAATTTTAAATTTTGAATTTCAAATTTTGAATTTTAAATTTTGAATTTCAAATTTCAAATTTCAAATTTCAAATTTTGAATTTCAAATTTTTGAATTTTGAATTTCAAAATTTAAAATTTAAATTTTGAATTTTGAATTTTAAATTTTTGAATTTTGAATTTCGAACAACTTTCAAAATTCAAATTTTAAAATTTAAATTTTAAATTTCAAATTTAAACTTTTAGATTACAACTTAATCTATGCATGCAAATATATATATCATATCTAAGAACCCACTCTGATACCATTTTTGGAGAAATTCAATGCAGAGGTAAAATGGTAATTTTAATACTTTTTCAAAATTATGATTTTATAGTGAAAAAATATTAATTAATCTAATTAAATAATATGAATTTATCCTACACTAGGATCTGAATATGATATATAGCATGCATGCATTTAAATTTGAAATTCAAATTCGAACAGTAAATACTTTACTGTAATGTGTTCAGAACACAATACCTTTGTGCAGGTAGTAGATCGCCGCAATTTGATCACCGTCGGGAGAGTCTGATTATCGTGATGCAGCCACATAGTATGTCTGGCCTCTGCGGATCATCCATACGAAGCTTCCGATCTGATCGACTCCTCACGAGTGCTAGCTCATTGTAGAGCCCTTTTAACGGCCGATGCCTAGGGAACTCACCGAAAATCTTGCACCCACTTTTTTTTTTCTTTCTTTTTCTCTGGGAAGGATATGGACTTCCTTCTCACGCACAAGACTTCTCACGTCCCAAAATTTTTCTCCAAAAATCTTATCTTTCACGCTCCACTCTTCTTCTCCTTTTATAACAACGTCAAACGTCTTATCCAAAAGAAAGGATAAAGATGAGTAATTGCACATTTGAATTCAAATCAAATTTTGAATTCAAATGGACACCAACTCATCCCTTATCCACTAAAGGCGTGAGGCATGGCTTAAATTATGCATGGAGTGATTTCATGAGAAATCTTTTCTCATGTAATAAATGGGGCGTAAAAAAAGGGATAAGGTGCAAATATTGATTGCCCATTCAAATTCAAACTTTATTTTGAATTTGAATGGCCAACCAATCATTCTTATCCATTCATATGGCATATTAAAGTGGAGCATGGTGAGGGCTTGGCATGAGAAAAAAATTCATGAGAAGTTTCTTCTCATGAATTCAAATGGGTGCAATGGAAGTGAGATGGCGCATGGAGATTGGGTCAAGGTGGTTTAATTATTTAAACCAACCTAATTGAACCAAATAAGTTAGGTCCAATTAGACTAATTTAAACCCAACTAAATTAGGCTTAATTAGGCTTAATAAAATCTTAATCAAATCAAAAATTAACTAAGCCCAACCCCTGATCAGATCAGAGACCAAACCATCTCGACGATTAGGTCAACTCTTAACCTAATCGGGTCAAACCCAACTGAATTCAATTCAATTGGACTTGATCCAAAAATAATTACTCAATCAAATTGAGTTAATTAGCGATCAAATCACTAATTAAACCTCTCATAAATACTGAGTCTAAATACGATGGGCAATCGGGCATCAGAATTCATCGATATGTAACCCTGGTCGAAAAGTCCCAACCAGTGGGACTCTTGACCCCGATGAAGCGAAAATTCAGTGCAGGGGCAAAATGGTAATTTTAAAACTTTTTCAAAATTACTATTTTACAGTGGAATTATTAATTAATCTCATTAATTAATACTAATTAACCCTACACTAGGATCTAAATATGATACAACAGCATGCATTTAAATTTGAAATTCAAATTTGAAATAGTAAACTTTTTACTGTACTGTGTTCAGAACACACACCTTTTGCGGGTAGTTGATCACCATAATTTGATCACCGTCGGGGGGTTCTGATCATCACGTCACAGCCACACTAGTGTCTGACCTCTACAGATCATCCACACGAAGCTCCTATCTGATCGGCTCCTCACGAATGCTAGTTCATGATTTCACCCTTTTGATGGCTGATGTTGATCGAACTCCTTCGATCGATGTGTGCTGACTCCTCAGATGCTCCAGATCATCTGCACGATTGGTTGAGAGGCTGATGGATCTCTCTCTAAAATTTGGTAGACTCACGACACTCGTGGCACACCAATCTCACTTCCCGAACCCTAGGTAGAAACCCTAGGGTACACACCAAAAATTCTACGCCCATTTCTCTCTCCTTTTTCTCTCCTCTCGGAAAATTTTGAACACTTCAAAATTTTTTTAGAACCTCCCCATGCCTCTTATCTCTTCTTTCTTTCTTTGCCAATGCCCCCTCCCTTTCTCATTTTATAAAACATCGCAAGAGATGTTGAAAGCGTGTGAGTGGATAAGAAGAGGTGGTTGCTCACTTAAATTCAAATCAAATTTGAATTCAAGTGTCAACCAATCTTATCCTCATCCATTTGTGCGAGAAAGAAGAGATGGTGTGGCTTTTTTTTTTCTTTTTTTCTTTTGTGCATGAAGACTTTCACGACAAACCATTTCTCGTGTGGAATATGGGGCGCACAAAAGAGGATAAGCTGGCGCATGGTTATTTGGTTATCCAATCAAATTCAAAACCCCTTTGAATTTGGATGGGTAACAAACCAAGTTAATCCAAATAATTGGCGCACAGAAACATGGGTGTGAGAGAGCTTTGCATGGGAGAAAATTCATGAGAAAATTTTTTCTCGTGAATTCAAATGGGCGCAAGGAAGTTGGGTGGCGCAGGGAATTTAAAACAAGGTGGTTGATTCAAATTGAGCCAACCTAATTAAAATAGGTTAAGCACAATTAGACCATATTAAACCCAACACAATTAGGCTTAATTAGGCTTAATAAAATTCTAATCAAATCAAAAATTAACTAAGCCTAACCCCTGATCAAATCAGGGACTAAACCACCTTAGCGATTAGATCAACACTTCACCTAATCGAGTCAATCCAAACTAAATCCAATTCAATTGGACTTGATCTAAAAATAATTACTCAATCAAATTGAGTTAATTAGTGATCAAATCACTAATTAAACCTCTCATAAATATTGAGTCCAAATTCGATGGGCAATTAGGCATCAGAGACCATCGATATCAAATCCTGATCAAAGAGTTCAAATTTTAAATTCAAAATTTGAAATTCAAAATTTTGACCCCGGTACCCAAAATGTGTGGAACTCATGATCAGAGAATCCTAATTCTCAATCATAGAGTTCCAGACACATAAGACTCATAATCAACCATCAGATCAGAAAGGAACCTCTAATGTGTGTGACCCCGTAGGTTCGAACCTAAGCTGGTAGCACAGGAACAAATTCCTGTACTAATCGAAGTGACCATCTAACAATAGTACCCGATGATCGGATAGATTGAATAGTCGCAATCGCAACATTCAGAACCTATGTGAATATGGTTACCGTATAATTCATCCCTTTTGACCCCTGTGTTTAGGACGACTCAGGGTTAAACTGTCAACCCTGATGAGATCATCCAAATCGTGCTCAACTCAATTAGCCCTATGACTCCTCACTAGGACTACCCTGGCCAAGGTTTTGCTAAATTGAAACACGACTGTACATAGCTCCTAAACTAGAGTGGTCAATCTCATCTTGACACACGCATCGACAAGTCAAGTACTTGACTACACCCAGCAGCCTTCCGTCACTGAATTAGAAATTCAAGTAGTCCAGTGCCTAAGTGCAGTGAGTTGCTTGCAAGTCACCGTGGCGGTCTCAGGTCGAAGGGACATTTATACCCATATCCCATCGGAGCAAATCTTGATAGTAGAAATAGCTCCGGAGTCGGTCACGTTTAGTGCAGATGTACAATTACATCTCACCTGTATGTCATACCAGTGTCTCCACACTCCTTGGTTATGAGGACAACCAACCTATATGGCACACAATGACCTATACTCGATAAACATTGTCATCTTTGGTAACAATGTATCATTTGATCACAAACAGGTTTAAGGACTAAGCGACAAATCCTCCTTTGTCGAGTCTAAATAGTCCTAAGGACTTCACCACAACACATGAGTTCATTAGAAGATGAAACATTTGTGATGAAAAAATATCAAAATAATTTTTATTTATTTATAACTCATGTACTAATACAAAAGGAGCACAACCATCAACAGGCTGACGATTAGCTTTGGGATACTATTTCCAACAATCTCCCACTTGGCCTAAAGCTAATCGGTGCAGTATCTAATACCCATCTTCGACTTGTAGTCGTTGAACTCCTTCACCACAATGGCTTTAGTGAATGGGTCAGCCAGGTTCTCCTTTCCATCGATCTTCTGAAGGTCGACGTCAGCTCGATCCACGATCTCCTGGATGAGATGGTAGCGGCGCAGAATATGCTTCGTCCGCTGGTGTGCCTTTGGTTCCTTCGCCAGAGCAATGGCTCCAGAGCTGTCACAGTAGAGCAAAACTGGACCAACAAGGGAGGATGCTACTCCGAGCTCGATGATGAATTTTCTCAGCCACACCGCTTCTTTGGCAGCATCTGATGCAGTAATATACTCCATCTTGCATACTGAATCAGCCATAGTGTGCTGCTTGGAACTCTTCCAGCAGACAGCCCCACCATTAAGGGTAAAAATAAATCCTGACACACTCTTGCTGTCATCACGATCAGACTGAAAATTAGAGTCTGTAAACCCTATAAGTCTCAAATCCGATTCACCATATACAAGCCACTGGTCCTTAGTATTTCTTAAATACTTCAGGATGGTTTTAACAACCTTCCAGTGATTCTCCCCTGGATCAGATTGGTATCTACTCACTACCCCTAGTGAGTATGCCACATTTGGTCATGTACATGTCATGGCGTACATGATAGATCCTACTGCCGAAGCATATGGAATCCTACCCATACGCTCTCTCTCTTGAGGTGTTGTCGGACAATCCCTTTTCGAGAGAGAAATTCCATGGCCTATCGATAGATAGCCTTTCTTGAAATTCTCCATGCTGAATTTTTTCAGCATAGTATCAATGTACGTAGACTGGGATAAGCCAAGCAACCTTTTGGATCTATTCCTATAGATCCTCATCCCTAGGATGTAGGAAGCTTCTCCCAGATCCTTCATGGAGAACTGTGACGATAGCCAAATCTTTATTCCCTGTAATGCAAGGATATCATTTCTGATTAAGAGAATGTCATCTACATACAATACAAAAAATACTACTACTGGACCATTAGCCCACTTATAAATGCAGGGCTCTTCTCCGTTCTTAACGAAGCCATATGTTTTGATCGTCCTATCGAAACGTATGTTCCAACTCCGAGATGCCTGCTTAAGTCCATAAATGGACCTTTGTAGCTTGCATACCTTAGACTCATCTGTGGATGTGAACCCTTCAGGTTGTATCATACACACCTCTTCGTCCAGCTCTCCATTTAGGAAAGCTATCTTCACATCCATCTGCCAGATTTCATTGTCTAGATGGGCAGCTATCGCAAGCATAATCCGAATGGATTTGAGCATTGCCACATGAGAAAATATCTCATCATAGTCTATACCATAACGTTGATGATATCCCTTGGCAACTAGACGGGCTTTATAGGTCTCCACCTTTCTGTCTGCGCCCCTCTTCCTCTTGAAGACCCACTTACACCCTATGGGTTTCACTCCTTCGGGTGAGTCAACCAATGTCCACACATCGTTGACCTTCATGGACTCCATTTCGGATTTCATGGCCTCTAGCCATTTCTCAGAGTCAGGTCTCTGCATTGCATCCATGTAGGTGATCGGATCCTCATCATTTTCATTAAGTTCGACAGGATCACCATCCCGGACCAAGAAACCATAGTATCTGTCCGGTTGATGTGGTACTCTACAAGACCGCCTTAAGGGTGCATAATCAATGGGCTCTGGATCTGATCTAATCAAATCTGGTTCAGGTTCAGTAACATGTGTCTGTTTTTTCACCTGTCGAACTTCATCAAGTTCGACCTTAGAGGCAACAGTTCCTTCACTAAGGAACTCTTTTTCTAAAAAGATTGCCTTAAGGCTGACAAACACCTTTTGCTCATCAGCAAGGTAGAAATAATACCCTTTGGTCTCTTTTGGGTACCCTATAAAATTACACTTGTCAGACCTAGGTCCAAGCTTGTCTGTAATTAAACGTTTAACATAAGTCGGACACCCCCAAACCCTAAGGTGCGAGAGTACTGGCTTACGTCCTATCCATATCTCATATGGCGTTTTGGCTACAGACTTACTCGGAACCCTATTTAGAAGGTAGCAAGCCGATTCGAGTGCATATCCCCAAAGGGAGATCGGCAGACCAGCAAACCCCATCATGGGTCGAACCATGTCCAATAAGGTTCGATTCCTCCTTTCAGACACACCATTATGCTGTGGTGTTCCAGGAGGAGTCCACTGAGAGAGAATCCTATTCTCCCCTAGATACATCAGAAACTCATAGGAAAGGTATTCACCTCCTCGATCAGATCAAAGAATTTTAATACACTTCTCAGTTTGTTTTTCTACCTCATTTCGAAATAGTTTGAATATTTCAAACGACTCCGACTTATGCTTCATTAAGTAGACATACCCATACCTCGATAGGTCATCTGTGAAGGTTATGAAGTAGAAATATCCACCTCTTGCATTTAGCTCATAGGTCCACATACATCAGAATGTACCAGACCCAAGAGTTCACTGGCTCATTCACCTTTTCCAGTAAAAGGTGACTTGATCATCTTTCCAAGAAGACAAGACTCACAGGTTGGAAGTGATTCACAATCACCAAATTCAAGAATTCCTTCTTGAGCCAACCTGTTTATCCTGTTCTTATTGATATGACCTAGCCTACAGTGCCAAAGGTAGACTTTTGACACATTATCTATTCTAGGGTGTTTACCGAAGTTTTGAACCACATTAACAGGCTGTGATAGTAAGTAAATTTTATTATTTAATTATCCAACAAACATTGTAACACCATTCAAAATGATATTGCAAATATTTTTTTTTATTAAAAAATCATAACCGTATATGGCCAAAAGGCCTACAGAAATAATATTTAATAAAAAGCTTGGACAATAGTGACATTCACTCAGAATTACATTACGAGAATTGATTACAAGACTCATGATTCCTAAAGCTAGAACTGGAACTCTGCTTCCATCTCCAACATTCAGAAACCTCTCACCTTCATCAAATCTCCTACTGACCTGCAGACCCTGCATCGAATTACAAATATGATAAGGGCTTTCGGTATCCAATACCCAGGCAGTAGTATCACAAATGAAAAAGTTGCAAGGAGTTATCATATAATTACCTTGCTTCTTCTTCGGCCTATTCGGGTCCAGGGAGGCAATGTATTGAGGACAGTTCCTCTTCCAATGCCCCTGCTTCTTGCAAAAGAAGCACTCTGCCTGGCTCTGGTCGGACTTGCACTTCTTGGTCTGACCCTGTGCAACCATCCCAGCATGAGGCTGCACCTTCTTGTTCTTCTTCTTCTTGTTCTTCTTCCCCTTCCCAAAGGGTTGACGACGAGAAGAAGACCCTCCCACTACATTCACCAACTCCTTATGGAGTTGGTGATCCTTCTCAAAGTTCTGCAGCAACCCCAACAACCCGTGGTAGTTTACTGCAGGCTTTGTCGTTCGAAAATGAGTAAGGAATGGAAGAAAGGACTTGGGCAAGGAATTAAGGATCGCATCCTTACCGAGCTGCTTGTGCAGAGGAAAACCCAATTTGCTTAGGCGCTCAATCATCTCGATCATGTACAGTACATAATCAGTGATTGAGGCCCCATCCCTCATCCGAGCATTGAAAATGGCACAACTAGTTTTGTGCCTTTCAATGTTGTTTGGCATGCCAAAGGAGTCGTTCAATATTTGAAGCATCTCCTGTGGTTGGGCATTCTCAAACCTACGGCTGAACTCGTCATTCATTGCTGCCAGCATAATACATCAAACGGTGGTGCGGTCATTGAGCCACTTCTGGTAAGTGTCTCGGATCGCCTTACTAGCGTTCGGAGCTGGCTCCTCCGGTGCTGGATCCGTTACTACATAAAGGATCCGCTCATGCTCAAGGATGATTTTCAATTTTCGATACCAGCTATCGAAATTAGGTCCCATGAGCTTGTCATTATCTAATAATGACCGGAGCGACAGGATAGTGGCCATAGCTGTATAAAGGAAAACCAGACCTCTATTAGTACATAAATTAATACTAAAGACTTGGACTTTAGTCTAAAATTTTTTCCAATATTTTTACGAACTGGTAGCCTCAACCTCCAATTTGAGGAATTACTTTAATTCTTTAATGGGTACTAGAATCCACACAGACTACACACAAGCCCAACTTTGGTTGGTCAACCCATGTGCATCTATGGGTAGGTTCTTAACCAGTTGTTTCTCTAAACAACTTCTAGTAATTGATTTTGCCCCAGAACCTAATCAGTAGGCTTTGGCCTCCACTGAAAAAATCTGGTTAGGTCCAACCATTAACATGACTTAATTTGGTGAATCAGACCAATAAATGATCAGGCCCGACTTTGACCGGCCAACCTAACCACCATCAGAAAGACTCAACCAAATTATCATATTATGAATGATAATTCCATTAGCCAATGAGCACCAGGCCTTTGGGCCTCCAATGATCATTGAACTAATGGACTCATTATCACTCACTTAATGGGAGGCATTAACTTAGTTATCATTATAACTTAATCATTTTAGGGACCTAATAATTTTTGAAGATTTTATTAAAGGATAGTAGAGAAGAAATCATCCAGCCAATTTCAATCCTCCCACTGACTTCACCAAGTCAGATTAAAAAAGATTTAATTAAAGCTGGCATTAGGAGCACCTAAATTAGTCACACTAATTTATCTAATGACATGGGTGAGCTCTAATCACCAAGTGATCTAATCAAAATCTAACTTACCAGATTGGCCAGGTAAGTGAGATCAGTGGTGGGGATTTGCCATTAACTCGTCAATAATCGAATCAATGCGAGTAGCTCCCGCTTAAGAACCACTGGTCAAAACTGTCGAACTTACCTTAGACACCAATCGGTTCATTAGTTTTAATTTTGATCAACTTAGTAAATAGGGCTCCACCGCGTAGCCATGAATTAAGTCCATCTTGGTCTAGTTAAAGACATGGACCCATTCAACTACAACTATTGAAGTTGAGTCTAGAGTATCCTTGACCTAATCTTATTCAACTTTTGATTAGATTTGACCAATTACTCCATTTAGTCCATTTTTAAGCTAACCTTAGGTCTAACCCAATTATGGACCTAATTCATCTAACCCATTGACCCACAAGTTTATGCAATTGTCTTAGGTCTTAATTCATAATTCTAGACCTACTAGACAATACTTAATTCTTTTAATTAAGTACTTGGGCTGATGGGTCAGGGTTTGGTATTTTAAAAATAATTTTCAAATTTTAAAAGATTTTATTTTTTGTTCACCAAATGTGTTGACTCATTTCACAAATGGATCAGCACAATTCATAAACAGCAATCCTATTGCTCATTTCATAACAGAAAATAACTCAAAATAAATCATAAATTTTTTTTTAGATCTAATCTAACACATTCATTATAAATTTTATAATTAAGTCCTTTTGCTGCTTCATCGGTATGAGATATAATTACATCGGCACCCCTACCCCATAGGAGACCCCATCGAATGGAAAGAGAGAGCCTTTAAACCCTACTTTTCTCCTATGATCGGACGGCCATGGCAACCAACCCAATTAGATTACTTGCTACTTGGATCAAGTATATCTAAATATACCAATTTTAAAATTTAAATTTTGAATTTTAAATTTCAAATTTTAAATTTGAGATTTCAACCAAATTTCAAATTTCAAATTTCCAATCTTTGAATTTTAAATTTTGAATTTTGAATTTCAAATTTCAAATTTCAAATTTCAAATTTCAAATTTCAAATTTCAAATTTCAAATTTGAGATTTCAACCAAATTTCAAATTTCAAATTTTCAATCTTTGAATTTTAAATTTTGAATTTTGAATTTCAAATTTAGAATTTAGAATTACAAATTTAAACTTATAGATTACAACTTAATCTATGCATGCATATGTATATCATATTCTAGAACCATGCTCTGATACCATTTGAAGCGAAAATTCAGTGCAGGGGCAAAATGGTAATTTTAAAACTTTTTCAAAATTATTATTTTACAGTGAAATTATTAATTAATCTCATTAATTAATACTAATTAACCCTATACTAGGATCTAAATATGATACAACAGCATGTATTTAAATTTAAAATTCAAATTTGAAATAGTAAATTTTTTACTGTACTGTGTTCAGAACACATCACCTTTTGCGGATAGTCGATCACCACAATTTGATCACCGTCGGGGTCTCTGATCGTCACGTCATTGCCATACTAGTGTCTGATCTCTGCGGATCATCCACACGAAGCTCTCATCTGATTGGCTCCTCACGAATGCTAGTTCGTGATTTCACCCTTTTGATGGCTGATGTTGATCGAACTCCTTCGATCGATGTGTGCCGACTCCTCGGATGCTCCGAATCATCAGCACGATTGGTTGAGAGGCTGATGGATCTCTCATTAAAATTTGGTGGACTCACGACACTCGTGGCACACCAAACTCACTTCCTGAACCCTAGGTAGAAACCTTAGGGTACACACCAAAAACCCTGCACCCACTTCTCTCTCCTTTTTCTCTCCTCTCGGTAAATTTTGAACACTTCAAAATTTTTTCAGAACCTCCCCACACCCCTTATCTCTTCTTTCTTTCTTTGCCCATGCCCCCTCCCTTTCTCATTTTATAAAACATCGCAAGAGATGTTGAAAGCGTGTGAGTGGATAAGAAGAGGTGGTTGCTCACTTAAATTCAAATCAAATTTGAATTCAAGTGTTAACCAATCTTATCCTCATCCATTTGTGCGAGAAAGAAGAGATGGCGTGGCCTTTTTTTTCTTTTTTTTTTTGTGCATGGAGACTTTCACAAGAAACCATTTCTCGTGTGGAATATGGGGTGCACAAAAGAGGATAAGCTGGCGCATGGTTATTTGGTTATCCATTCAAATTCAAAACCCCTTTGAATTTGGATGGGTAACAAACCAAGTTAATCCAAATAATTGGTGCACAGAAACATGGGCATGAGAGAGCTTTGTGTGGGAGAAAATTCATGAGAAAATTTTTTCTCGTGAATTCAAATGGGCGCAAGGAAGTTGGGTGGCGCAGGAAATTTAAAACAAGGTGGTTTGATTCAAATTGAGCCAACCTAATTAAAATAGGTTAAGCACAATTAGACCATATTAAATCCAATATAATTAGGCTTAATTAGGCTCAATAAAATTCTAATCAAATCAAGAATTAACTAAGCCTAACCCCTGATCAAATCAGGGACTTAACTACCTTAGCGATTAGATCAACACTTAACCTAATCGAGTCAATCCAAACTGAATCCAATTCAATTGGACTTGATCTAAAAATAATTACTCAATCAAATTGAGTTAATTAGCGATCAAATCACTAATTAAATCTCTTATAAATATTGAGTCCAAATCCGATGGGCAATTAGGCATCAGAGACCATCGATATGAAACCCTGATCAAAGAGTTCAAATTTCAAATTCAAAATTTGAAATTCAAAAATTTGACCTCGGTACTCAAAATGTGTGGAACTCATGATCAGAGAATCCTAATTCTCAATCATAGAGTCCCAGACACATAAGACTCATAATCAGCCATCAGAGCAGAAAGGAACCTCTAATGTGTGTGACCCCGCAGGTTCGAACCAAGCCGATAGCACAGGAACCAATTCCTGTACTAATCGAAGTGACCATCTAACAATGGTACCCGATGACCGGATAGGTTGAATAGTCGCAATCACAACATTCGGAACCTACGTGAATATGGTTACCGTATAATTCATCCCTTTTGACCCCTGTGTTTAGGATGACTCAGGGTTAAACTGTCAACCCTGATGAGATCATCCGAATCGTGCTCAACTCAATTAGTCCTGTGACTTCTCACTAGGACTACCCTGGCCAAGGTTTTGCTAAATTGAAACATGACTGTACACAGCTCCTAAACTGGAGTGGTCAATCCTATCTTGACACACGCACCGATAAGTCAAGTACTTGATTACACCCAGCAGCCTTCCATCACTGAATTAGAAATTTAGGTAGTCCAGTGCCTAAGTACAGTGAGTTGCTTGCAAGTCATCATGGTGGTCTCAGGTCGGAGGGACATTTATACCCATATCCCATCGGAGCAAATCTTGACAGCAGAAATAGCTCCAGAATCGGTCACGTTCAGTGCAGATGTACTATTATATCTCACCTGTATGCCATACCAGTGTCTCCTCACTCCTTAGTTATGAGAACAACCAACCCATATGGCACACAACGACCTATGCTCGATAAACATTGTCGTCCTTGGTAACAACGTATCATTTGGTCGCGAACAGGTTTAAAGACTAAGCGACAAATCCTCCTTCCTCGAGTCTAAATAGTCCTAAGGACTTCACCACAATACAGGAGTTCATTAGAAGATGAAACATTTGTGATGAAAAAATGCTAAAATAACTTTTATTTATTTATAATTCATGTACTAATACAAAAGGAGCACAACCATCAACAGGCTGACGATTGGCTTTGGGATACTATTCCCAACACCCGATACCCATAATGTGTGGAACTCGTGATCAGAGAATCCTGATTCTCGATCACTGAGTCCCAAACAAGTAGGATTCTACACCAGCCATCAGATCAAATAGGAACCTCTAATGTGTGTGACCCCGCAGGTTCGAACCTAAGCCGGTAGCACAGGAACCAATTTCTGTACTAATCGAAGTGACCATCTTGTAATGGTACCCGACGTCCGGATAGGTCGAATAGTCGCAATCGCAATACTCAAAACCTACATGAATATGGTTACTGTATAATTCATCCTTTTGAACCCTGTGTTTAGGATGACTCGGGGTTAAACTGTCAACCCTGATCAGATCATCCGAATCGTGCTCAACTCAAACAGTCCTGTGACTCCTCACAAGGACTATCCTGGCCAATATTTTGCTAAATTAAAATACGACTGTACACAGCTCCTAAACTGGAGTGGTCAATCCCATCTTGACACATGCACCAACAAGTCAAGTACTTGACTACACCCAGCAGCCTTCTGTCACTGAATTAGAAATTCAGGTAGTCCAGTGCCTAAGTGCAGTGAGTTGCTTGCAAGTCACCATGGTGGTCTCAGGTTGGTGGGACATTTATACCCATATTCCATCGGAGCAAATCTTAACAGCAGAAATAGCTCCGGAGTCGGTCACGTTCAGTGCAGATGTACCCTTGCATCTCACCTGTATGCCATACCAGTGTCTCCACACTCATTGGTTAAGAGGACAACCAACCTATATGACACCCGACGACCTATGCTTGATAAATGTTGTCGTCTTTGGTAACAACGTATCATTTGATCGTGAATAGATTTAAGGACTAAATGACAAATCTTCCTTTGTCGAGTCTAAATAGTCCTAAGAACTTCACCACAACATAGGAGTTCATTAGAAGATGAAACATTTTGTGATGAAAAATGCCAAAATAATTTTATTAATTCATAATTCATGTACATATACAAAAATGAGCACAACTATCAACAGGCTGACGATTGGCTTTGGGACACTATTCCCAACAGGGGGTGGGTTTAAATAGGCAACGGGGTCCGGTGCAATAATGATTGCAGATCTTCTCTGGCCGATCTACAACCACCGTGTGTCCCACTCATCGTGGCAGGCGGCTGAAGGCGGCTGACAACTAACAGAATCATTACTG
Organism: Elaeis guineensis; assembly: GCF_000442705.2. Lineage (NCBI taxonomy): Eukaryota > Viridiplantae > Streptophyta > Magnoliopsida > Arecales > Arecaceae > Elaeis > Elaeis guineensis. Next base: position 56,450,436 of record NC_025998.2, on the reverse strand, counting down.
CACCGTACCTAGAGCAATGCTCTAGTAGAAATTCTGAAAAAATCTTTTTGGATCGTCTCGATTTGAAAAGACTCCAGCACCAGTGCGCCAAACGCCAAAATATTTGGAAACAATCGTGTATGAAAATCGAGGAGGGCAACTTCGGCTGTGAAAATTTCTCTATACTTTCTTCATTCAAAACTCAAACTCGAAAGTAGGGAGACTGGTGTTGGGTATAAAATAACCCCAGTCGAAGTTCGTAAGAGGACGACCCTCCCAGGGCTCTTCCGGCTTCCGACCTTGTGCGGCATCTTTCTGAACCTCTCCGATCGTCCGAGCTTCCACAATACCATCCGGACTTCACCAATAATGAGCTCCTCCATTCATCTACCGGACTGCTCCAAATGCTCTCCGGGCTTCACTACCAACTGATTTTCTATAGTGATCGACTACTCTCCGAATCTCTTCCAGACTTCTTCCAGCCACGATCGACTTTACTCCGAACTTTTTTTGAACTTCGTCAATGATCGAGCTTCTCCAGCAGTAGGACTTCTACAGTAACCAGACTCCATCCAAGTTTCTACGATGGTCGACCGCCTTTTGAATTTCATCCGAGCTCCTACAAGGGCCGGACTCCGTCCGAACTTCTACAGCGGATGGATTCCAGACGAACATCTACAATGGACGGACTCCATCAGCTGGATCTCTACTCTGAACTTCTATTACAAGCGGACTTCATCTGAACTTCTACAACAAGAAGTCTCCATCCGAGCTTTCATGGCAACCAGTCTTCGTCCAAGCTTCTATAGTAAGTGGCCTCCTTCTGGATTCCTACAAGAATCAGACTCCATCTGAACTTCTACAATAGAATTCAATTCTAGACTCCTCCAGCGGCCAACCTTCTATAGCATTCTCAAGACTCCTCCAGCGGACGAACTTCCACAACGCCTTCCAAACTCCACTATCGATTGACCTTCTACTGGATTCCTCGTGAAACTGATCCTCTCCAGCGGACAACCCTTAGACAAGCTTCTATATCATATAAATTTCAGACGAACTTCTCCAGCAATCGGACTCCTGTCGGACTTCTCCAACAGGCAATTCTCGTCCGAGCTTTTACAGCAAATGACTTCCGTCTACAGCACCAACAGTACCCAACCATAATTAACCATCAGCAACCTCGAAAACATCCGAGCTGCTCTTAGATTGCTGAGACAGAGAGCTATTCCGCTCCACCAGACATCCCAATCGAGCTTCAGCCATCCGACCCGAACTCTCTGGCAAGTCACGACAATGGACACCACTCCACTCTCTGTAACAAACCCCACGTGGCCCCGCCACTCTCCGCCAAGTATCGACAATGGACACCACTCCACTTTCTGTAATAGACTTCACGTGGCCCCACTACTCCACTCTCCATATCAAACTCCACATGGCCCTGAATGGCTCACTACTAGGCAGTTCGGACATCACTGTCAAGCGGTTACGCTCCCCCGTCTATAAAAGAGACCCCCCAGATACGTTCTCCTCTAAGCTCAAAACTCTATCTCAAAACTTTGCCAAAATCCCATTCGAGTGCTCCATTTCTATTGAAGTAGAGTACTGACCTGAGTGTCGGAGGGTCTTGCCGGAACACCCCCAACTCCGATTTAGACTTTCCTTACAAGTCCCGACGGCGGCCGCGTTCCCCTCGACTCTAGCTTCTCCGGCATCGACAGAATTCTACACCAACAATTTGATTTTGTCATCACTATATACATCTTATTTTGAACTCCTGTCATGTAATAAAATTTTTAGGACTATTTGATTCGATATAGAAGGATATATCATTTAGTCTTTAGACCTTAAATTCATGACTAAATGATATACTATTATTAGGATGATAGCTATATTAAGTATAGGTCATTATGTGCCATGTACGTTGGTTGTCCTCTTAACCAAGGAGTGTGGAGATACTGACATGGCATGCAAGTGAGACATAAGAGTACATCTCACTGAACGTGACCTATTGTTCAGCATTCTGCTGTCAAAAGTAGCTCACAAAGGATATGAGTATAAGTGTCCCTCCGATCTGAGATCATTATGGTGACTTGCAAGCGACTCACTGTGCTTTGATATCGAACTATCTAAATTTTTAATTCAGTGATGAAAGATTTTTGGACACTGTCAAGTACTTACAAAGTTAGTGTATGAGTCAAGATAGAATTGACCCCTCTGAATAAGTAGGAGTTAATATATCAGTGTGTTTCAATTCAGTAAAATCTTGATTGGGATAATCTATGTGATGGATTCAAAAAATTAAAATATAATATGGATGATCATATCAGGATTGACAGTTAAACTCTAGATCACCTTGAGTATTTGGGTCAAAGAGATGAATAATATGATAACCAAAAACCAATAGGTTCTTGAATGATGCTTTGCAATCTTTCGATCTATCTAGATATCGGGTATCATTGCTAGATGGTCACTTTAATTGGTATAGAAAGATTATTTTTATACTACTGACTTAGATTTGATCCTATGGAGTCACAGTCAAAAAAAATTTTTGATTGATCATATGGCTGATCGATAATTAAGAATCATTCTAGGATAAAACAGTCAATTCAATTGATGATTAACCCTGTGCAAAAATTATAATAAATAAATTTACTAATTATTGATGAATTATAAAAAGTTTGATTAATAATTAAATTACTAATTAGCTCAATTTGATTGAATATTAAGGTTTGGATCAAATCTAATTGAATTGGATTCAATTTGATTTGACCTGATTAGATTATATGATGACCTAACTGCTAAGGGTGTTCAATTTCTGATTTGATCAGGACCTGAGCTCGATTAATTTTTGATTTGATTAAGATTTAATCGAGGCTATTTGCTATCTAATTAGATTAGTTTCAATGGTCCAATTGAGTCTAACCTAATTCGGTTGGGTTAAGAACCTAATTGGATGAGAAATCAATTTGAATTCAAATTCCTTGCACCTCCTTTCTCTGTCCCCTCTTTTTCTTCATGCAAAAAATTTTTTGTATGAATTTTCTCTTATGCTCAAAAGTTATTTCATACCCACATCTGATCTCTTTTTGAATTAGAAATTGGTTGGTTTAAATTTGAGTTCAAATGGGTTTGAATTTGAAGGAAAACCTAGAGTCCAAATTGAGTTGAACTCTTCTCTTCACGCCACCACCTTTTTTCATGCAAAAAATATTTTTGTGTGAGATTTTTTGCACCATGCTGATGTTGATCAACTACTATCTAAGATTTTAAGAGGATAATAAAATTTAGTTTAAAATTTAATTCAAATTTGATTTGAATTGATGATAAGGATCAACCAATATTTGAACTTGAACCAAAACTACCTAATTCTTATCCTCATCTTTCATGGAATGCCACCATTAAGAAGGGATGAGTTTTGTGCAACAAAAAGAGTGATGTTTGGTGTGAGAAACCTCAAAGTTGGGGCATGAAATTTTGAGAGTGGGTCGGGCTTCCATGCATGAGAAACAAAGGAAGTGATCTTCCTCTTGGGCATGAGGTGTAGGGTGGGTTCTAGGGTTTTAATTCTAGATTTTATGAGAGAAAAAATACAAGAGTTAGTCTTGTCTAATCTCCCACATGATCACCTTCTCATAAAGCTTCATCTTCTGATCTAAAAGAGTCCAAAAGATCAAAAGAAAGGAGCTTGGTCAGCCATCCAATACCTTCAACGTGAGCTAGCACTCTCAAGAAGGACGATCTGATCAGGGCTTTGAGTGGATGATCTGTAGAGACTGGATGATTTGTGTGGCTGCTCAGTATCAGTGAGAGCTTCATACCATACCTATCAATAGTAGAGATCATTGATCCATGATAAGATGATAAGTTCTGAACTCAATCGATGTGATCTAAAGGTCAGATCAGATTCATGACATCAGTGTGATCGATATAATTTTTATTTTATATTAGATTTTATATACAAAATTTTTATATCATAGATTCTTAATGATAGTTTAGATCTGATCTAAAATATGTATAGAAGATTAAAGTATTTAATCTTTTATTTTTTCATGATAAAATTTTTAAAAATACATGCTTTGAACTATCTATTTTCCCTTTAGATGGTATCAGAGCCAGGTTTCTTATGCATATAATATGATATTACATGTATTTAGATCTATAATTTAATTTAGATTAGATCTGATATATGGTATTGAGATCTAAAATTAGTTATAGATCTGATCAAACAAATTGATATAAGGTTGTCCTGATGTAAAATTTATCCCTTACAGTGTAAAAGTTGTCCTAGTTTGTGCTGATCCTTATAAAATTTAATTTTAATTATTTAAATTAGATCTAACAATTAATTTAAAATTTGAGTAGTATATTAATCTGATTGGATAGATCCTCATAGCCATCTAATTATAAGAGAAATCAGGGTTTTACAAATCTATTTACCCATTCGATAGGATTTCATATAACGTGTAGGGGAGCTGTGCAGTCTTTTCCACGATGATGAATAATGAAAAAAATTTTAAAACTTGATTTTAGATCTGAAATAATGTATATTAGATCTAAAATTAAGATTTTGATCATTAAATGATTGATTATAAAAATATTTTATAAAATTAAAAATTATTTTCAAACATCAAATCCGAACCCATGTCAGCCCAAAACTTAATTGAGAATTAAGCATCTAAATTTGAGAATCAAAGATCTAAGGCATTAATTTCATAATTCATGGGTTAATGGGTTAGCTCCAGTTAATGGGTTAGCTCCAGTCAAATCTATTTAACTGGGTTAGACCTAGGGTTAGAAATCATTGATAATGGATCATGTTAGTAATTGATAAAATCTAATTAAAAGTTAATTCTGATTGGATCAATTTCTTCTCTTGATCAATTTCAATAGTTATAGTTGATTAAGTCCATATCTTTGATTAGACCAATATGGACCTTGATCATAGCTCCGTGGTCGAACCTAAGTCTATAAGTTGATCAAATTAAAAATGACTAACCAGTTGGTATCTAAGATAAGTATGGCAGCTTTGATTAGTGGTCATTAATTGGGAGCTATTCACATAAATTGAGTCTATGTCAAGTTAATGGCATATCCCTTATACTGATCTCACTTATTTGGCCAACATGGTGAATCATATTTTGATTTGAACATTTAATATTGAGATTGACCTATGCTAACTAAAAAATCAGTATGACTAATTTAGGTGCCCCTAGTTCAACTTATCTTGAGTCCTCTTCATGACTTGGTGAAGTTAGTAAGAGGAGTTATGACTGGTTGGCTAAACTAGCTTATGCCTAATCTTCTTTAATCTGACTTGGCATAGTCAGTGAGAGGATTAAAATTAACTGATCAAATCTTTTTTTATCTCTTAATTCAACTACTTAAATCTTCTAAAATTATTAGATTCCTAAAAATGAAATAGTTATAGTGATAACTAGATCATAGCCTCCCATTAAGTTGGATGATAATGAGTCCGACAGTTTAGATGATCATTGGAAGTGCCACACACCTGGTGCTCATCTAACTATCAAAATTATCATTCATAATATATTGATTTAGTTGTATTTTTCTGATGATGGTCAGGTTGGCTAAGCCACACTCGAGCCTACTCACTCATTTGGCAGATGCACTAAATTCTGACATGTTAATGATTAGACCTAATTAGAACTTTCAGTGGAGGTGACATAAGCTTGCTGAAGAGTTGTTTGGGACAAAATTAAATGCTAGAAATTATTTAGTGAAATGATTGGTTGAGAACCTACCTATGAGTGCATAAGGGTTGGCCGAGCCACACTCGAATTCGTGTGCAGTCCATGTGGATTCTAGTATCCACTAAGAAATTAGTGTAATTTTTCGAATTAAAGGTAGAGTCTACCAATTCGAATAAAATGGTGAGGGAACCTTTAGACTAAAATCTATATCTTTAGGCTTAATCAATTCATATACTAATTAGGTTTTAGTTTTTCTTTTATAGTTATGGCCACCACCTTGTTGCTCTGATTACTATTAGATAGTGATAAATTGATGGGACCAAATTTTGATAGTTGGTATCAAAAGCTCAAAATAGTCCTAGAGCATGAATAGATCTTGTATGTGTTGACAGATTTTGCATCCGAGGAGCCAGCTTTGAATGTGCATAGTATGATTAAAGACTTATCAGAAGTGGCTCAATGATCGAACTACAGTTTGTTGTATTATACTAACAGCAATGAATGATGAGTTCAGCCATCATTTCGAGAATGCTCAATTGTAGGACATGTTGCAAATATTGAATGAATCTTTTGGCACATCTGACGATGTTGAGAGGTAGAAGACTAGTTATGCGATCTTCAATGCTCGAATGAGGGAAGGAGCGTTACTCACTGATTATGTACTGTACATGATCGAGATGATTGAGTGCTTAAGCAAGCTTGACTTTCTCCTGCATGAGTAGCTAGGGAAGGATGCCATTTTAAACTCTCTGCCCAAATTCTACCTCTCTTTCCTTACTCATTATCGAATGATAAAGCCTACAGTCAACTACCATGATTTACTGGAGTTGCTATAGAACTTTGAGAAGGATCACTAGCTTCACAAGAAGTCGATGAATATTGTAGAAGGGTCATCTTCTAGACATCGACTCTTTCAAGAACAAGAAGAACAAGAAAAGGATGCAAAGTGCTGGGGCACCCAAGCTCAATCAGACCAAAAAATCCAAATCTGGCCAGAGTCAGGCAGAATGCTTCTACTGCAAGAAGCTGGAGCACTAAAAGAGGAACTGTCCTCAGTACATTACCTTTCTGGATCCAAATAGGCCGAGAAAGAAGTTAGTTATTGCTGGACAAGGTAATTATATAATAACACCTTATAATTTCTCAATTTGTGATTCTACTATCTGGGTATTAGATACTGAAAGCCCTTTTAATATTTGTAATTCGTTGCAAGGTCTGAGATCAGTAGGAGACTTGAAGAAGGCGAAAGATTTTTTAATGTTGGAGATAGAAGACCAATTCTAGTTCTAGCGTTAGGGATTATTAAGCTTGTATTCAAGTCAAATGTAATTATTCTTAGTGAATGTCACTTTTGTCCTTCCTTTTTATAGAACATAATTTTTATAAACCTCTTGGCCATATACGGTTATAAAATTTTAATAAAAAAAATAATTTTAATATCATTATGAATGGTGTTACTATGATGAATGGACAACTGAACAATGAAATTTATATTTTATCACAATCTGTTAGTGTAATATACACGTCCAGCAAATATCCTAGAATTAGTGATATCTCCGATATCTACCTTTGGCACTATAGGTTAGGTCATGTTAACAAGAATAGAATAAACAGATTGATACAAGAGGAAATCCTCCAAGTCAGTGATTGTGAATCACTTCCAACTTGTGAGTCCTATCTTCTTGAAAAAATGATCAAGTCATCTTTTACTAAAAAAGATGAGCGAGCCAATGAAGTTTTAGGTCTGATACATACTGATGTATGTGGACCAATGAACACCAGCACCAAAGGTGAATATTATTATTTCATTATGTTTACAGATGATCTATCAAGGTATGGGCATTTCTATTTAATAACACATAAGTCAGAATCATTTGAAATGTTCAAACGATTTCGTAATGAAGTAGAGAAACAAACTAGAAAGAATATTAAAATATTTGGTCTGATCGAGGAGGAGAATACCTCTCCAGTAAGTTTTTGACATACTTAGAAGAGAATAAGATTCTCTCACAATAGATTCCTCCTGAAACACCATAGCATAATGGTGTGTCGAAAAGGAGGAATCGAATCCTATTGGATATGGTTCGATCCATGATGGGCTTTGCAAGTCTGTTGATCTCTTTTTAGGGATATGCACTTGAGTCGGCTTGTTATATTTTAAATAAAATCTTGAGTAAGTCCGTAAGTAAAACACCATATGAGATGTGAACAGAGCATAAGCCAGTACTCTCTTATCTTATAGTTTGGGGATATCCAGCTTATGTCAAATGTTTGAAAACTGACAAGCTTGGATCTAGATCTGATAAATGTCAATTTGTAGGGTACCCAAAAGAGACCAAGGGGCATTACTTCTACTTTGCTGATGAATAGAAGGTGTTCGTTAGTAGTAGGACAGTCTTTCTAGAAAAGAAGTTCCTTAGGGAAGGAACCAATGCTTCAAAAATTGAACTTGATGAAGTTCGATCGGTAGAAGAACCGACACAATCTAGTAGACTCATAGAGTCAGACTTGATTAGATTAAATCTAGAATCTGTTGTAAAAATATCTTTAAGGAGATCTGGTAGAGTACTGCATCAACCAAATGATACTATAGTTTTTTAGTCTGGGATGGTGTTTCAGTTGAACTCGATGAGAACAATGAGGATCCGATCACCTATATGAATGCAGTGCAGAGGTCTGACTCTGATAAGTGACTGAAAGCCATGAAATCCGAAATGAAGTCTATGAAGGTCAATAATGTATAGACATTGGTTGACCCATCTGAAGAGATAAAACTCATAGGGTGTAAGTAGATCTTCAAAAGAAAGAGAGGTACAGACGGAAAGATGGAGACCTATAAAGCCCGTTCGGTTGCCAAAGATTACTATCAATATTATGGTATTGACTATGATGAGATATTTTCTTCTGTGCCAATGCTCAAGTCCATTCGGATCATGCTTGCAATAGCAGCTATTGGGTTTTGGCCACTCAATGAAAAGTAATTTTAAAAAATTTGAAAATCAAACAAGTAATAGCTTTATCAAATAAAACTATCGAGCCGGATCTGAACCCTAGAATCACTTTGTCAATATTGATAAAACAAAAAACAAGCATGCAAAAGAGATAAAATTTTATACTTTTACGAAAATAAAAAAGTGGCATGTTGGTGTTGTCCATGAGACTCCAAGATAGAAGTCCTCCAACAGTGATCCACACAGAAGTTGGCCAAGGTCCTTCCCAACCAGTGCACTGCCATAGCGTTATCTTCTTAAGAGCACTACCGACTTCGAACTTACGTTACGATCGCACCAAAGTTCAGTTGCTTTTGATCTTACCACTAGAACAACACTAAGAAGACACTCTTCAAATATCATACAATCTAGAATTTGATTTTTGACTCCAACACATGAAAAAATCAAACCCTAGGGCACACTAGCAACACTTGCTAAAAATCTCACCACCTTTCTTGCAACTTTTGCCACTCAAATTTCTCTTGCTTTTTTTTCAAATTTTTTATAAATTTTTTTTTATGATTACCACATCCCTCCTCTTTGGTTTCAACCCAAAATCATAGCAAGAAACCAAGTGGGGCATCCCATATAAATAGGGGACCAAGGGACGTCACATGGGATGAAGGGGCGCCAACCTTTGGTGCTCCATCTTCTCATGCAGTGAATAAATTCACCATGTGAATTTTGGTGTATCAGATATTTGTAGCAGAAGAACTATCTCTCTTCTATGTGCCATAAAAAACCCAATCAATTTTAGCATTAAATCATAGGATATCTAGTTTATCTTTTAAGGCAACGCATGATAAATACTTAATTTAAGTCATTTAAAGCAAAAAATCATATTTAATTTATTTTATTTATTAAGAATTTGATGCTTCTTTTTATGTTTTATAGGAAAGATGATCGTTGATATAAAGAGTCCGATTCATAGATCAAAAAGACTCTAGTTTGAAGAAATTTGGACTTAAAATAAAATTAAAATAAAAAAAGGATACATATGGTATTATAGAAAATGAAGATACTATGCAAGAAATCCAAAAGGATATAGACGTCATTGTGAAGAAATAGAAGTTTCTTTTTGGAATACAAAAAGAATGTTCACACGGCAATGTTCCTGGGTGCGCGGGTGAGCGCATGAGCGCGTGGGCACATGGGTGAGCGCAGACGCGGGGTGGATGTGGCGAGCGGGCGCGTGGCAGGCGGGTTCGCGGGGAGTTTTTGTTGGCGGACGAACATATGCTTATTAAAGAAAAAAAATTAATATTTAGAAATATTTTGAGAGGAAAGATTTGTATTTTCTTTATTTATTTGTGATTCTTCCATCTCATCCATCCATCTTTTAGTCTTTAGCATTTCTTTTAGTCTCACATCGAAAAATCATGTAAAACTCCTCCTTTCTAACACCTATAAAGAGATTCTGTACTCCCATTGGAGGGGGAGCCCAGAAATTCTTCTAGAGCCTTGCATAGAGGAATAGAAAGGGACTACTCCATGAGCAGCTAGGCTAGCAGTCTTGGAAGTGGACAAGAAATTTTGTAACAACACAGAGATGGTTTATTGTTCTAAACTTTCTTGTATTTCTTTATATGCAATAAAGATTATGCTTTTTATTTAAATCATCATTAGTTCTTTATTTACTCTCTTTCATATGCTTTTATTTATGCTTTCTTGTTAGATTAATATTAGGAACAACTTTTACTTTCTGGAGATGCACCGTGATCTACGGGTACGGAGCATGCCGAGGAAAGAAGAGTTGTTTACCTAGTACTTTTCGAAGATGCGTCATGATCTACGGGTACGGGGCGTGTCGAGGAAAGATAGGTATTTTTTCTAAGATTAATCATATCTATTTAATTAAAAAAGAGATACAACTCTGCTAGTGTAAATTAATTCAAAACTCCCGAGCTCTTTATTTTCTAATTACATCAATAGTTTATTTTCTAAATCAAAACAATGCTTTTTTCTTTTATTTTGTAATCTCAACTTAGCCCAAGGTCCCTGAGGATATGATCTCGACTCATCCTACCTACATAATGAGTAGAGTTATTTTTGGTGCTATCAACGACTACGCATCAAATTTTGGTGTCGTTGCCGGGGACCTTGGCACGGTTGAATTAAAAAAAAAAAAGCCCTGATATTTTATAACACTTAACTAAAATAGCGTAATCTCAAATATAAAAATTTCTAACTTGATTGGACACCTTGTTTCTTTGCATCTCATCTCCATAATTAATCTTAAGGGCAATAACCCATTAATCAGATAAGGTGAGGATTTGATCACCCTTCCTTGGCCCACAAATCACTCCCTTGCATTTGCATAACCTAGACCTTAATCTAAAATTAATTAGACGTTGACCCCTAAGGATTTCGAGCTCAATAGGATAAGAAAGCTCTAGAGTTGAACCGAGTGCGGATTGGTTAATTGCTCGGTGTCTAAGGCAAGTGGTTAAAGAAAGTGATTTTTAATTGGTTCCATTGACTGACCTGGCCAACTCAGTTGGTGTCTAAGAAAAGCAACAAGCAGGGAACCTCCCACATCTTACGCTTACCTGGCCGAGTCAGTTAGTCAGTCTTGAGCTTGGAGTGCTCAAAGACAGTCTTGGAAGTTAGGAGCTATCTAGATCTAAGTTAACCTTAGGACAGAGAGTCTATGCTTGTTTAAGTTGATTGCAATTAACATCTAAACATTAACTAATTTCTTCCTTTTCATAGATTTAAGATTCTTAGGTTCTTCTCTTTAGATTTTCTTCATTCTTTTCTCAATTTATTATAATATATATATATATTATAAAAAATAAATTTTTTTGTGTTTGCTCTAAAGTGCAATTGTAAGCTGTATGCTTGGCCGTAGATCGTTACGATCAGAAATCTAACCTTTTGATCCAGAAATAGAAAGAACCTTTAGAGCCAACAGACATAAAAATATGGACCGAAATCAGGAGAATGATCCACCCAAGCAATTGAAGGAGTACTTTACTCCTTCCACATATACCTACTCTCCTTGTATTCAAGTGCCCCCTGTGGAGGCCACTCAATATGAAATTAAGTCCAGTATAATCCAAATGTTACCTTCATTTTATGAACTTAGTAATGAGGACCCTTATAAACATCTTGAAGAATTTCTTGAGATATGCTCAACTATCAAAATTCACAACTTCTCCGATGATGCTCTTAGGTTAAAATTATTTCCTTTTTCACTTAAGGACAAAGCCAAATACTGGCTACATACTTTGGATTCCATGACTATATCAACCTGGGACCAGCTGCAAGGAGAGTTTCTCAAGAAATATTTTCTCATAGGAAAAACTAATCAAATAAGAAAAGCCATAACTAGTTTTTCCCAATTAGATGGAGAAATATTTCATGAAACATGGGAGAGATTAAAGGACCTTATTAGAAAATATCCCCACCATGCTGTACCCAAGTGGCAGTTAATCCAATATTTTTATGATGGGCTATCGAAAAGACATCGACAAATGGTCGATGCATCATGCAATGGGACATTCATGCTGAAAAGTGAGGATGAGGCATGACAATTATTTGAAATTTTAAGTGAAAATTCATTACATCATATGTCTGCCTCTATTAGAGATAAATCCATGTTAAACCCAAAGAGAAGTGGAATATATGAAGTAGGAAATGCCATAGATATCCATCATAAGGTAGATGAACTGTCCCAAAAATTAGATCGTCTTATAAATACTGGACAATCCCCGATTTCACCTAACCCAATTCAAGAAGTTTGTGCATTGTGTGCAAGTCCGAACCATTTTGTTAGTGAATGCCCAGTCGCACCTCAATTTCTTGAGTTTGTGCACGAGCAGGTTCAGCAAGCTCAAGTCCAACAAGCTCGCAGACCAGAAAACGATCCATATTTGAGCACTTATAACCCCGGCTGGAGAAACCATCTAATTTTTTTTTGGAGACCACAACCAGTGGTTGGTCCTGCCGCACCTTGACCTCAATATCAGGACCCAACATATAGGCATGGACCATACCATCAATTTCAAAATACTCCTCAACCATCTACTACTGGTCACAGCTCAGCTTTTGAGGAAAAAGTTCTGAAAGTACTAGAATGATTAGAAGTCAACACTCAGATCCTTAACTCCCACACACAATCCATTGCTAAGCTAGAGACCCAAATAGGTCAACTAGCGATTGCATTCAGTAGGAGGGAAGGAGAAAAATTATCTAGCCAACCCGAGAGCAACCCAAGAGGGCAATTTGTGATTGAGAGTTCTAATACCCCAGAAGTTTTTTCTAAACATGCCAAATCAATCATGACTCTGAAAAGTGGGAAGGTCATTGAACACACTAGTAAAACCAATGAGACTGACCCTAAACCTCTAACCGAAGCCAAATCACCCAAGAACAAGGAGGACCTGAAAATAGAGAAGGAACCAACTGCATCGGAATCATCTTACTTGCCTAAAGCCCCATTTTCGGATGCCTTGAAAGCTCCTATTCCTACAGATAAGAAGGGAGGAAAACTCGATGAGATGTTGGAATTGTTTAAGCAAGTCCAAATTAATCTTTTCCTTCTAGATGCAATCAAACAGGTCCCTGCTTATGCCAAATTTTTGAAGGATTTGTGTACCCAAAAATGTAAATCTAGATCACAAATCTCAAAGAAAGTATGCCTCACTGAACAGGCTAGTTTTATCGTCCAGCATGCCACTCCTCCAAAGCTTAAGGACCCAGGAGCCCCCATCATTTTCTGTGTTATAGGAGATTATCACATTGAAAAAGCTCTTCTGGATTTAGGGGCAAGTGTGAATCTTTTACCTAGTTCGGTGTATGAACTTTTTGGATTCAGAGAACTGAAATCCATATCAGTCACACTGCAGTTAGCCGACAGATCAATTAAGGAACCACGTGGAATGCTTGAGGATGTCTTGGTCAAGGTAGATGAGTTTTACTTTCCAATTAATTTTCTGGTTCTCGACATGGAACTAAGTGGCAACCCCAGACAAATTCTCATTATCTTAGGACGACCCTTCCTAGCTACGGCAAATGCATGCATTAATTGTAGGACAGGAGTCATGGATGTATCATTTGGGAATAAGAAATTGAGACTGAATGTGTTTGGTGCTTCCCAAGGACCATCAATGGATAGTTGCTTCGAAGTAGATATACTAGAAGATATTATAGAAGATGTAACACCCACAATTCTAGCACCAGACCCCTTAGGTACTTGCTTGGCTCACTTTGGAGTGTATGACTTTGAGGGATATATGAAAGAAGTTAACACCTTGTTGGATACACCACACGATAAAACCACTCCTCCATGGACAATCAAGTATGAGCCATTGCCCACCTTTTGTTGGTTTTATTGCATATGATGTCTGGCTGAAGACGTTAAACTTAGCACTTTTTGGGAGGCAATCCAAATTTTTTTTATTTTGTTTTAACTGATCTTCATTTTTTTAAGAATAAAAGACTGCTCTGTATGGAAGAGTCTGTCAATAAACTTGATGTCTGACTGAAGACGTAAAACTTAGCGCTTGTTGGGAGGCAACCCAACGATTTCATATTTTTTTTACTTTACTGCAGCTACAGAAATTTAGAACAAGAGCCTATTAATCAATGAAGCTATCTTCAACTTTCGAAGTAAAATTATCCCAGGTGCACTCTCTCCTTTTATTTTCTTTGCTTTCCTACTCTATTGAGGACAATATAGATTAAGTTGGGGGGAAAAAAATTAATCAAATCCTCGAGTATGGTTAAATAATTAGTTTTGTGTATCCAAATTTTATTTTGACTAAGAATCAATTAGGCATCCTAAACAATGAATGATTAACGGTCAAGATAATTTTAGAGATACTGAGGAATAAATTATTAAAAAAACCCAATGAATGGTAGGGTTTTGACTAGATCAAATTTTAGGAGTGATTCTACAACCCTCTTCTTACTGATCTCAATAAAGAATCTGCTTCATGAGAGATTGGGTGGAAAGGTCGAGGTATGCAAAAATTCTTCTTAAAATTTACTTAAAAAAAAAAACATTGGCTTCCTACTGAGTAACCTGGCCCTTTCGCCTAAGTAAGCGTTGTGGTTCACGTAAAAAGGTGGGCAATGTTAAAAAAAAAAAATAGTGGATAATAAGGGGATTAAATTACAAGAAGATAATAAACCTCTCTCACATTAAGTTAGAGGATTTAAAGAGTAAAGTGGGGAGTTGGTGAAAGAAAAGCTCTTGAAATTTTTTTAGTTAATACTCAGCCACTAATTGGGTCAAATTGATAATCCAATAAAGTATCTCTTTAATGGTCTGACCAGGTATCATCTACTTTTTGGGATGCCTAACCTAATTTTTGATTCAAGACCGAGTCGGTACACAATGCTGATATATCTATTTTACTCGAGGACGAGCAAAATTCAAGTTGGGGGGTGTGATAAACACTTAATTTAAGTCATTTAAAGTAGAAAATCATATTTAATTTATTTTATTTATTAAGAATTTGATGCTTCTTTTTATGTTTTACAGAAAAGATGATCACCGATACAAAGAGTCCGATTCATAGATCAAAAAAACTCAAGTTTGAAGAAATTTGGACTTAAAATAAAATTAAAATAAAAAAAAGATGCATACGGTATTATAAAAAATGAAGATACTATGCAAGAAATCCAAAAGGATATAGACGTCATTGTGAAGAAATAAAAGTTTCTTTTTGGAATACAAAAAAAATGTTCATGCGATAGTGTTCCTGGGCGCGCGGGTGAGCGCGTGAGTGCGTGGGCGCGTGGGTGAGTGCGGACGTGGGGCGGATGCGGCGAGCGGGTGCGCGGCAGGTGGGTTCGTGGGGAGTTTTTACTGGCGGACGAACAGATGCTTACTAAAAGAAAAAAATTAATATTTAGAAATATTTTGGGAGGAAAGATTTATATTTTCTTTATTTATTTATGATTCTTCCATCTCATCCATCCATCTTTTAGTCTTTAGCATTTTTTTTAGTCTCACATCGGAAAATCATGTAAAACTCCTCCTTCCTAACATCTATAAAAAGAATTTTGTACTCCCATTGGAGGGAGAGCCCAGAAATTCTTCTAGAGCCTTGCATAGAGGAATAGAAAGGGACTACTCCATGAGCAGCTAGGCTAGTAGTCTCGGAAGTGGAGAAGAAATTTTGTAACGACACAAAGATGGTTTATTGTTCTAAACTTTCTTGTATTTCTTTATATGCAATAAAGATTATGCTTTTTATTTAAATCATCATTAGTTCTTTATTTTCTTTCTTTCATATGCTTTTATTTATGCTTTCTTGTTAGATTAATATTAGGAACAACTTTTACATTCTGGAGATGCACCGTGATCTACGGATATGGGGCGTGCCGAGGAAAGAAGAGTTGTTTACCTAGTACTTTTCGGAGATGCATCGTGATCTATGGGTACGGGGCGTGCCGAGAAAAGATAGGTATTTTTTCTAAGATTAATCGTATTTATTTAATTAAAAAAGAGATACAACTTTGTTAGTGCAAATTAATTCAAAACTCTCGAGCTCTTTATTTCTTAATTACATCAATAGTTTATTTTCTAAATCAAAGCAATGCTTCTTTCTTTTATTTTATAATCTCAACTTAGCCCAAGGTCCCTGAGGATACGATCTCGACTCATCCTACCTATGTAGTGAGTAGAGTTATTTTTGGTGCTATCAACGACTACGCATCAACGCATTTAATTAAGAGCCTTCTTTAAGTCAATTTAGAACTAGTTCAATTTGGATAAGGTTCCAATTTAAATTGATCCAATCCTATTAAGTCAAAGGCAACTAGTCTAGGTTAGCTAAAACACTTTGATTTAAACTAATTTAGAAACTTAGGTTAATACAATGTGCTAGCATATCTAATTAACCCATAAAATTTATATTAAACTCTAATTAGATTAGATCAAGGCTAAATTTCAAAATGTGTGATTCATTGAATTCTAAATCTAGCCAGCAGTGGATCAAGACTTTCGACGTAACCTTAATCCGTTAAGATTAGATCACCCGAAGAGTCCCAATCAACTTGGACTCTTCCAAATTGATTCCAAAATTAAATTTTTTTAATTTTGATAAATTTATAAGTCAAGATTAATATCTAGCAATATGTCATGACTATCCAAAAGATTTAAAATTTTGATAAAAAATTAACAAAATACCCTTCAGTGGCAAGTTATCCTGTAATTCAATCCCTTAGTCAAACAACATCCCAGATGAGCTGTGGGCACAGAATATATCAAATCCAATTACTTATCATTATATATCTCGATCTGAAGGTGATGATTCAGTTGATGATATATTAAAATTTTTTTTCTAATTATCATCATGTTTTGGCCAAAGACTTTCGAATCAACGACCTATGAGATCACATAGGATGTTCTCTCCCCTTATTAGGAGTGACTGATTCCTTATTGATCACTCACAACCTCCATGCACTCTTCACCATATCCAGAATACCCCATACAAGGATCAAAGAATCAAGTTAGAAAGTAGACAAAAATATGGATCCAAGTACATAAGGTACCATGGTGATCTCAGGTCTAGGGATCACTTACATAATTTTCACTAGAGAATCATCAGTTTGTTGTGAATAGAGTCCCAAAGCCAATCATCAGCCTATTGACGGTTGTGCTCATTTTTGTATATGTACATGAATTATGAATTAATAAAAATTATTTTGACATTTTTCATCACAAAATATTTCATCTTCTAATGAACTCCTATGTTGTGGTGAAGTCCTTAGAACTATTTAGACTCGACAAACGAGGATTTATCGTTTAGTCCTTAAATCTGTTCGCGACCAAATGATACGTTGTTACCAAGGACGACAATGTTTATCAAGCATAGGTCGTTGTGTGTCATATAAGTTGGTTGTCCTCTTAACCAATGAGTGTGGAGATACTGGTATGGCATACAGGTGAGATGTAAGGGTACATCTGCACTGAATGTGACCGACTCCGGAGCTATTTTTGCTGTCAAGATTTGCTCTGATGGAATATGGGTATAAATGTCCCTTCGACCTGAGACCACCACGGTGACTTGCAAGCAACTCACTGCACTTAGGCATTGGACTACCTGAATTTCTAATTCAATGACGAAAGGCTGCTGGGTGTAGTCAAGTACTTGACTTGTCTGTGCATGTGTCAAGATGGGATTGACCACTCCAGTTTAGGAGCTGTGTACAGTTGTGTTTCAATTTAGCAAAACCTTGGCCAAAGTGGTCCTTGTGAGGAGTCACAGGACTATTTGAATTGAGCATGATTCAGATGATCTGATCAGGGTTGACAGTTTAACCCTGAGTCATCCTAAACACAGGGGTCAAAAGGATGAATTATACAGTAACCATATTCATGTAGGTTCTGAGTATTGCAATTGCGATACTTCGACCTATCCGGATATCGGGTACCATTGCTAGATGGTCACTTCAATTAGTACAGAAATTGGTTCCTGTGCTACCGACTTAGGTTCGAACCTGTGGGGTCACACACATTAGAGGTTTCTATCTGATCTGATGGCTGATGTAGAATCCTACATATTTGAGACTCAGTGATCGAGAATCAGGATTCTCTGATCATGAGTTCCACACATTATAGGTACCGAGGTCAAGAGTCCCACTGGTTGGGATTTTTCGATCAGGTTTACATATCGATGAATTCTGATGCCTGATTGCCCATTGGATTTAGACTCAGTATTTATGAAAAGTTTAATTAGTGATTTGATCACTAATTAACCTAATTTAATTGAGTAATTATTTTTGAATCAAGTCCAATTGAATTGGATTCAGTTGGGTTTGACCCGATTAGGTTAAGAGTTGATCTAATCGTCGAGATGGTTTGGTCCCTGATTTGATCAGGAATTGAGCTTAGTCAATTCTTGATTTGATTAGGATTTTATTGAGCCTAATTAAGCCTAATTAAGTTGGGTTTAAATTAGTCTAATTGGATCTAACTTATTTGGTTCAATTAGGTTGGTTTAAATAATTAAACCACCTTGACACAATCTTCATGCGCCACCTCACTTCCATTGCACCCATTTGAATTCATAAGAAGAAACTTCTCATGAATTTTTTTCTCATGCCAAGCCCTCTCCACGCCCCACTTTAATGTGCCAAATAAATGGATAAGGATGATTGGTTGGCCATTCAAATTCAAAATAAAGTTTGAATTTGAATGGGCAATCAATCTTTGCACCTTATCCCTTTTTTTACGCCCTATTTATTACATGAGAAAAGGTTTCTCATGAAATCACTCCATGCACAATTTAAGCCATGCCTCACACCTTTAGTGGATAAAGGATGAGTTTGTGTCCATTTGAATTCAAAATTTGATTTGAATTCAAATGTGCAATTACTCATCTTTATCCTTTCTTTTGGATAAGACGTTTGACGTTGTTATAAAAGGAGGAGAAGAGTGGGGCGTGCAAAAAAAAAAATTTTGGAGAAAAATTTTGGGGCATGAGGAGTCTTGTGCGTGAGAAGGAAGTCCATATCCTTCCAAGAGAAAAAGAAAGAAAAGAAAGAAAAGTGGGTGCAAGGTTTTTGGTGAATTTCCTAGAGTTTTAACCTAGGGTTCGGAAAGTGAGAAAGTGAGCTACGAGTGTCGTGAGCCCACAAAATCTTAGGAAGATCTTCAACATCCTCTCAAGCACATCTGTTGATGATTCAGAGCATCTAAAGAATCGACAGACATCGATCGAAGGAGTTCGATCAGCATCCACCGTCAAAAGGGCTCTACAACGAGCTAGCACTCGTGAGGAGTCGATCAGACTGAGAGCTTTGTGTGGATGATCCACAGAGGCTAGACACACTGTGTGGCTGCATCGTGATGATTAGACTCTCTTGACGGTGATCAGATTGCGATGATCTACTACCCACACAAAGGTATTATGTTCTGAACACATTACAGTAAAGTATTTACTGTTCGAATTTGAATTTTAAATTTAAATGAATACATGCTATATATCATATTTAGATCCTAGTGTAGGATAAATTTATGTTAATTAATTAGATTAATTAATTTTTTTTCACTGTAATATTATAATTTTAAAAAAGTTTTAAAATTACCATTTTACCCCTACACTGAATTTTCCCCATAAATAGTATCAGAGCGGGTTCTTAGATATGATATATATATTTGTATACGTAGATTAAGTTGTAATCTAAAAGTTTAAATTTGAAATTTGAAATTCAAAATTTAAAATTTGAATTTTGAAAGTTGTTCGAAATTCAAAATTCAAAAATTTGAAATTCAAAATTTAAAATTTGAAATTTGAAATTTGAAATTTGAAATTCAAAATTCAAAAGTTTAAAATTCAAAATTTGAAATTCAAAAATTTAAAATTTGAAATTTGAAATTTGTTTGAAATTTAAAATTTGAAATTTAAAATTTAAATTTTGAAATTTGAAATTTAAAATTTAAAATTTAAATTTTAAAATTGGTATATTTAGATATACTTGATCCAAGTAGCAAGTAATCGAATTGGGTTGGTTGCTATGGCCGTCCGGTCATAAGAGAAAAGCAGGGTTTAAAGGCCTTCTCCTCCCATTCGATGGGGTCTCCTATGGCGGTAGGGGTGCCACTGCAATTATATCCCATGCAGATGAAGCAGCGAAAGGAATTAATTGTAAAGGTTCAATTGTGAAATTTATCATGAATATGTTAGATTAGATCTAAAGGAATATTCATGATTTATTTTGATTGAGTTATTTTCTGTTATGTAATTAGCAATAGGATTGCTATTTATGAAATGTGCTGATCTATTTGTGAAATGAGTCAACATATTTGGTGAACAGAAAATAAAACCTTTCAAATTTAAAAATTATTTTTGAAATGCCAAACCCTAACCCATCAGCCCAAATACTTAATTAAAAGAATTAAGTGTTGTCTAGTAGGTCTAGAATTGTGAATTAAGACCTAAGACAATTGCATAAACTTGTGGGTCAATGGGTTAGATGGATTAGGTCCATAATTGGGTTAGACCTAAGGTTAGCTTAAAGAAATGGACTAAATTAGAGTAATTGGTCAAATCTAATCAAAAGTTGAATTAGATTAGGTCAAGGATACTCTAGACTCAACTTCAATAGTTGTAGTTGAATGGGTCCATGTCTTTAACTAGACCAAGATGGACTTAATTCATGGCTACACGGTGGAACCCTATTTAATAAGTTGATCAAATTAAAACTAATGAACCGGTTGGTGTCTAAGGTAAGTTTGGCATTTTGACCAGTGGTTTTTAAGCAAGAGCTACTCGCAGTGATTTGATCTCTGACGAGTTAATGGCTTATCCCCACCACTGATCTCACTTACCTGGTCAACCTAGTGAATTAGGTTTTGATTAGATCACTTGGTGATTAGGGCTCACCCATGTCATTAGGTAAATCAGTTTGACTGATTTAGGTGCTCCTAATGCCAGCTTTAATTAAATCCTTTTTTAATCTGACTTGGTGAAGTCAGTGGGAGGATTGAAATTGGCTGGATATTTTTTTCTCATCTATCCTTTAATAAAATCTTCAAAAATTATTAGGTCCCTAAAAATGATTAAGTTATATTGATAACTAAGTCATAGCCTCCCATTAAGTGAGTGATAATGAGTCCATTAGTTTAATAATCATTGGAGGCCCAAAGGCCTGGTGCTCATTGACTAATGAAATTATCATTCATAATATGATAATTTGGTTTGAGTCTTTTTGATGGTGGTCAGGTTGACCGGCCAAAGTCGGGCCTGATCATTTATTGGTCCGATTCACCAAATCAAATCATGTTAATGGTTGGACCTAACCAGATCTTTTCAGTGGAGGCCAAAGCCTTTGATTAGGTTCTGGGGCAAAATCAATTACTAGAAGTTGTTTAGAGAAACAACTGGTTATGAATCTACCCATAGATGCACATGGGTTGACCAACCAAAGTTGGGCTCGTGTGTAGTCTGTGTGGATTCTAGTACCCACTAAGAAATTAAAATAATTCCTCAAATTGGAGGTTGAGGCTACCAGTTCATAAAAATACTGGGAGAAACTTTAGACTAAAGTCCAAGTCTTTAGTATTTATAATTTATGTACTAATAGAGGTCTGGTTTTCCTTTATGCAGCTATGGCCACTACCCTGTCCCTCCGATCATTATTAGATAATGACAAGCTCATGGGATCTAATTTCGATAGCTGGTATCGAAAATTAAAAATCATCCTTGAGCATGAGCGGATCCTTTATGTAGTAATGGATCTGGCACCTGAGGAGCCAGCCCCGAACGTTAGAGGGATGGTCTGAGACACTTATCAGAAGTGGCTTAATGATTGCACCACTGTTCGGTGCATTATGCTGGCGGCAATGAATGATGAGTTCAGCCGTAGGTTCGAGAATGCCCAGCCACAGGAGATGCTTCAAATGTTGAACAACTCCTTTGGCATGCCTGACGATGTTGAAAGGCACAAAACTAGTTGTGCCATTTTCAATACTCGGATGAGGGATGGAGCCTCAGTCACTGATCATGTACTGTACATGATTGAAATGATTGAGTGCCTAACTAAACTGGGCTTTCCCCTGCACGAGCAGCTCGGTAAGGATGCGATCCTTAATTCATTGCCCAAGTCCTTCCTCCCCTTTCTTACTCATTTTCGGATGACAAAGCCTGTAGTGAACTACCACGATTTGTTGGGGTTACTGCAGAACTTTGAGAAGGATCACCAGCTCCATAAGGAGTCGGTGAATGTTGTGGGAGGGTCTTTTTCTGGTCGTCGACACTTTAAGAAAGGGACGAAGAAGAACAAGAAGAAGAAGAATAAGAAGGTGCAGTTGCATGCTGGGGTGTCTGCACAGGGTTAGACCAAGAAGTGCAAGCCCGACCAGAGCCAGGCGGAGTGCTTCTTTTGCAAGAAGCAGGGGCATTGGAAGAGGAACTGTCCTCTATACATTGCTTCCCTGGACCCGAACAGGCCGAAGAAGAAGCAAGGTACTTATATGATAACACCTTGCTACTTTTTCATTTGTGATACTACTGCCTGGGTATTGGATACTGAAAGCCCTTATCATATTTGCAATTCGATGCAGGGTCTGTAGGTCAGTAGGAGATTTGATGAAGGCGAGAGATTCCTGAATGTTGGAGATGGAAGCAAAGTTTCAGTTCTAGCATTAGGAATCATGAACCTTGTAATCAATTCTCGAAACGTAATTCTGAGTGAATGTCACTATTGTCCAAGCTTTTTATTAAATATTATTTCTGTACGCCTTTTGGCCATGAACGGTTATCAATTTTTAATAAAAGGAAACGTTTGCAATATCATTTTGAATGGTGTTACAATATTTGTTGGACAACTTAATAATGGAATTTACTTTCTATCACAATCTGTTAATGTGGTTCAAACCTCCGATAAATGCCCTAGAATAGATAATGTGTCAAAAGTCTACCTTTGGCACTGTAGGCTAGGTCATGTCAATAAGAACAGGATAAACAGGTTGGCTCAAGAAGGAATTCTTGAAGTAGGTGATTGTGAATCACTTCCAACCCGTGAGTCCTGTCTTCTTGGTAAAATAATCAAATCACCTTTTACTGGAAAAGGTGAGCGAGCCAGTGAACTCTTGGGTTTGGTACATTCTGATGTATGTGGACCCATGAGCTCAAGTGCAAGAGGTGGATATTTCTACTTCATAACCTTCACAGACGACCTATCGAGGTATCGGTATGTCTATTTAATGAAGCATAAATTGGAGTCATTTGAAATGTTCAAACTATTCTGAAATGAGGTAGAAAAACAAACTGAAAAGTGTATTAAAACTCTTCGATCTGATCGAAGAGGTGAATATGTTTCCAATGATTTTCTGACATATCTTGGGGAGAAAGGGATTCTCTCTCAGTGGACTCCTCCTGGAACACCACAACATAATGGTGTATCTGAAAGGAGGAATCAGACCTTGTTGGATATGGTTCGATCCATGATGGGATTTGCTGGTCTGTCGATCTTCCTCTAGGGATATGCACTCGAATCGGCTTGTTACCTTCTAAATAGAGTTTTGAGTAAGTCTGTAACCAAAACACCATATGAGATATCGATAGGACGTAAGCCAGTACTCTCACACCTTAGGGTTTGGGGGTGTCCGGCTTATGTTAAACGTTTAATTACGGACAAGCTTGGACCTAGGTCTGACAAGTGTAATTTTATAGGGTACCCAAAAGAGACCAAAGGGTATTACTTCTACCTAGCTGATGAGCAAAAAGTGTTTCTCGGCCTTAAGGCAATCTTTTTGGAAAAGAAGTTCCTTGGTGAAGGGACTGTTGCCTCTAAGGTTGAACTTGACGAAGTTCGACAGGTGGAAAAACTGACACAAGTTGCTGAACCTGAACCGGATTTGATTAGATCAGATCCAGAGCCCATTGTTCAAGCACCCTTAAGGTGATTCGGTAGAGTATCACGTCAATCAGACAGATACTATGGTTTCTTGGTCCGAGACGATGATCCTATCAAACTTGATGAAAACGATGAGGATCCGATCACGTACATGGATGAAATGCAGAGATCCGACTCTGAGAAAT
This sequence comes from Elaeis guineensis, assembly GCF_000442705.2. Classification (NCBI taxonomy): domain Eukaryota; kingdom Viridiplantae; phylum Streptophyta; class Magnoliopsida; order Arecales; family Arecaceae; genus Elaeis; species Elaeis guineensis. The sequence continues at coordinate 56,426,253 of NC_025998.2, read as the reverse complement.
GGCTAGAAGCCATGAAATCCGAAATGGTCCAGTAGTAGTATTTCTTATATTGTATGTGGATGATATTCTCTTAATCGGGAATGATATCCCTGCATTACAGGGAATAAAGATTTGGCTGTCGTTACAATTCTCCATGAAGGATCTGGGAGAAGCTTCCTACATCCTAGGGATGAGGATCTATAGGGATAGATCTAAAAGGGTGCTTGGTTTATCTCAGTTCACGTACATTGATACTATGCTAAAGAGGTTCAGCATGGAGAATTCCAAGAAAGGCTATCTTCCGATAGGCCATGGAATTTCTCTCTCGAAAAGGGATTGTCTGACAACACCTCAAGAGAGAGAGCGTATGGGTAGGATTCTATATACTTAGGTAGTGGGATCTATCATGTACGCCATGACATGTACACGATCAGATGTGGCATACTCACTAGGGGTAGTGAGTAGATACCAATCTGATCCAGGGGCGAATCACTGGAAGGTTGTTAAAACCATCCTGAAGTATTTAAGAAATACTAAGGACCAGTGGCTTGTTTATGGTGAATCAGACTTGAGACTTATAGGATTTATAGACTCTAGTTTCCAGTCTGATCTCGATGACAACAAAAGTGTGTTGGAATTTATTTTTACCCTTAATGGTGGGGCTATCTACTGAAAAAGTTTCAAGCAGCACACAGTGGCTGATTCAGTTTGCGAGGTGGAGTATGTCGCTGCATCAGATGCTGCCAAAGAAGCGGTGTGGCTGAGGAAATTCATCACCGAGCTCAGAGTAGCACCCTCCCTTGCTGGTCCAGTTCTGCTCTACTGTGACAGCTCTGGAGCCATTGCTCAGGTGAAGGAACCAAAGGCACACCAGCAGACGAAGCGTATTCTGCACCGCGACCATCTCATCCAGGAAATTGTGGATCGAGGTGGCGTCGATCTTCAGAAGATCAACGAAAAGGAGAACCTGACCGACCCATTCACTAAAGCCATTGCGGTGAAGGAGTTCGACAACTACAAGTCGAAGATGGGAATTAGATACTGCACCGATTGGCTTTAGGCCAAGTGGGAGATTATTGGGAATAGTGTCCCAAAGCCAATCGTCAGTCTGTTGACGGTTGTGCTCATTTTTGTATATGTACATGAATTATGAATTAATAAAAATTATTTTGATATTTTTTATCATAAAATATTTCATCTTCTAATGAACTCCTATGTTATGGTGAAGTCCTTAGGACTATTTAGACTCGACAAATGAAGATTTATCGTTTAGTCCTTAAATCTATTCGCGACCAAATGATACGTTGTTACCAAGGATGACAACGTTTATCAAGCATAGGTCGTTGTGTGTCATATAGGTTGGTTGTCTTCTTAACCAATGAGTGTGGAGACACTGGTATGGCATATAGATGAGATGTAAAGGTACATCTGCACTGAACGTGACCGACTCCGGAGCTATTTCTGCTGTCAAGATTTGCTCCGATAGAATATGGGTATAAATGTCCCTCCGACCTGAGACCGCCAAGGTGACTTACAAGCAATCCACTACACTTAGGCACTGGACTACCTGAATTTCTAATTCAGTGACGGAAGGCTGCTGGGTGTAGTCAAGTACTTGACTTGTTGGTGCGTGTGTCAAGATGGGATTGACCACTCTAATTTAGGAGCTGTGTACAGTCGTGTTTCAATCTAGCAAAATCTTGGCCAGGGTAGTCCTTGTGAGGAGTCACAGGACTGTTTGAATTAAGCACGATTCGGATGATCTGATCAGGGTTGACAGTTTAACCCTGAGTCATCCTAAACACAGGGGTCAAAAGGATGAATTATACAGTAACCATATTCATGTAGGTTCTGAGTATTGTGATTGCGACTCTTCGACCTATCCGGACATTGGGTACCATTACTAGATGGTCACTTCAATTAGTACAGGAATTGGTTCCTGTGCTACCGACTTAGGTTCGAACCTGCGGGGTCACACACATTAGAGATTCCTATCTGATCTGATGGCTGATGTAAAATCCTATATGTTTGAGACTCAGTGATCGAGAATCAGGATTCTCTGATCACGAGTTTCACACATTATGCGTACCGGGGTCAAGAGTCCCACTGGTTGGGATTTTTCGATCAGGTTTACATATCGATGAATTCTGATGCCTGATTGCCCATCGAATTTGGACTCAGTATTTTTGAGAGGTTTAATTAGTGATTTGATCACTAATTAACTTAATTTGATTAAGTAATTATTTTTGGATCAAGTCCAATTGATTTGGATTCAGTTGGGTTTGACCCGATTAGGTTAAGAGTTGATCTAATCGTCGAGATGGTTTGGTCCCTGATTTGATCAGGGGTTGGACTTAGTCAATTCTTGATTTGATTAGGATTTTATTGAGCCTAATTAAGCCTAATTAAGTTGGATTTAAATTAGTCTAATTGGACCTAACTTATTTGGTTCAATTAGGTTGGTTTAAATAATTAAACCACCTTGACACAATCTTCATGCGCCACCTCACTTCCATTGCACCCATTTGAATTCATGGGAAGGAACTTCTCATGAATTTTTTCCTTACACCAAGCCCTCTCCACGCCCCACTTTAATGTGCCAAATGAATGGATAAGGATGATTGGTTGGCCATTCAAATTCAAAATAAAGTTTGAATTTGAATGGGCATTCTTTACACCTTATCCCTTTTTTTACGCCCTATTTATTACATGAGAAAAGGTTTCTCATGAAATCACTCCATGCACAATTTAAGCCATGCCTCACACCTTTAGTGGATAAGGGATGAGTTGGTGTCCATTTGAATTCAAAATTTGATTTGAATTCAAATGTGCAATTACTCATCTTTATCCTTTCTTTTGGATAAGACGTTTGACGTTGTTATAAAAGGAGGAGAAGAGTGGGGCGTGCAAGAAGAAGATTTTTGGAAAAAAATTTTGGGGTGTGAGAAGTCTTGTGCATGAGAAAGAAGTTCATATCCTTCCAAGAGAAAAAGAAAGAAAAGAAAGAAAAGTGGGTGCAAGGTTTCCGGTGAATTCCCTAGAGTTTTAACCTGGGGTTCGGGAAGTGAGAAAGTGAGCTACGAGTGTCGTGAGCCCACAAAATCTCAAAAAGATCTTCAACATCTTCTCAAGCATGTCTGTTGATGTTCTGGAGCATCCAAAGAATCGACAGACATCGATCGAAGGAGTTCGATCAGCATCCACCGTCAAAAGGACTCTACAATGAGCTAGCACTCGTGAGGAGTCGATCAGATCGGGAGCTTCATGTGGACGATCCGTAGAGGCTGGATATGCTGTGTGGCTATGTCACGATGATCAGACTCTCTCGACGGTGATCAGATTGCGGTGATCTACTACCCGCACAAAGATATTGTGTTCTGAACACATTACAGTAAAGTATTTACTGTTCGAATTTGAATTTCAAATTTAAATGAATACATGCTATATATCATATTTAGATCCTAGTGTAGGGTAAATTTATATTAATTAATTAGATTAATTAATATTTTTTCACTGTAAAATCATAATTTTGAAAAAATTTTAAAATTACCATTTTACCCCTGTACTGAATTTTTCCCACACAGTTGACATATAAATAAGACTCCATCTGATATTCTCTTATAGGTCAATTCAGTGAACTCATTCTCTAATGAGCACCCATATCTTTATATTAGTGCCACCACACAAGTGGTTGTGAGATCAACTACCCTTATTTCTGAGCATACGTAGAACATGCCAGTCTTACCGGTATCATTGATCCTCGACTCAATGTACCAACGACTAAGAATATTTTAGATTAGAGCTATCAAGGATTTAGATCTCACTGGCATGATCTCATTACGGTCCTAAGACCATTGCCCGGACCTATAGGGTTCATTATGAAGTGAATTTCAGTACAGGGGTAAAATGGTAATTTTAAAATTATAATTTTACAACAAAAATTATTAATTAATTTAATTAATTAATATGTAATAACCCTACATAAGGATCTAAATATGATATATATAGCATGCATTTAAATTTAAAATTTTGAATTCTACAGTAAATATTTTACTGTCATGTGTTCAGAAAACATTACTTTCGTACAGGTAGTCGATCGCTGTAGTTTGATCATAGTCAAAAAGATTTGATCATCGTAATGTAGCCACACAATATGTCTGGCCTCCGTGGATCATCCATACGAAGCTCCCGGTCTGATCGGCTCCTCACGAATGCTAGTTCATTGCAGAACCCTTTCGACGGCTGATGCTGATCGAACTCCTTTGATCGGTGTCTATCGATTCCTCAGACACTCCAAATCGTCAGCAGAGATAGTAGAGAAGTTGATGAAGCTCTTCCTAAAATTTGGTGGGCCCACGATAATTGTAGCTCACCTTATCACTTCCCGAACCCTAGGCAGAAACCCAAGGGTACTCATAGAAAAAACCTGCGCCCTTTCTATTTTTTTTCTTTTCTCTTCTTTTCTTTTCTTTTCTCATGCACAGAGCCTTTCTCATGCCACTTTTTCTCTCTTGGATCAAATATCACATGCCCCACCTTCTCTCCCCTTTTAAAATGGTGCAAGACCGCATCTTTATAGCATTTTCACCGCGTGAGAGGATAAAGCAAGGTGGTTGCTCACTTGAATTCAAATCGAATTTAAATTCAAATGACAACCAACCAATCTTTATCCACTCTTGGCATGAGAAGAAGGGGGCGTGGGTTCTTTGTGCGTGGAGAGTTTACACAAGAATCTTTTTCTCGTGTAGAGCAAGTGGCGCACAAGTGGATAAGGTGGCGCATGGGATTAGTTGCTCATTCAAATTCAAACATCATTTGAATTTGAATGGCCAACTAATCAATCTTTATCCACTCAAATGGTGCACAAGGGAGGGGTGTGGGAAGGCTTCTACATGGGAAAAAATTCACGAGACTTGTTTCTCATGAATTCAAATAGGCGCAGGTGAGGTGAGGTGGCGCAGGGAGATAAGTCAAGGTGGTTTGAAATTTTAAACCAATCTAATTGAACCAACCATATTAAAATAGGTTAGACACAATTAGACTAAGTTAAACTCAACACAATTAGACTTAATTAGGCTCAATAAAATCCTAATCAAATGAGAAAATGACTAAGCCCAACCCCTGATCAAATCAGGGACCAAAATACCTCGGTGATTAGGTCAACTCTTAACCTAATCGGGTCAAACCCAACTGAATCCAATTCAATTGGACTTGATCTAAAAATAATTACTCAATCAAATTGAGTTAATTAGTGATCAAATCACTAATTAAACTTCTCATAAATATTGAGTCCAAATTCGATGGGCAATCGGGCATCAAAGTCCATCGATATGTAACCTTGATCGAAGAGTCCCAAACCAGTGGGACTCTTGACCCTGGTACCCAAAATATGTGGAATTCATGATCAGAGAATCTTGATTCTCGATCACAGAGTCCCAGACATGTAGGACTCAGAGTCCCCAAGTATTAGGACTCTTGGTCAAAGAGTCCCAGTCCAGTGGGACTCTTCACCAGCCATCAATCAGATAGGAACCTCTAATGTGTGTGACCCCCAGGTTCGAACCTAAGCCGGTAGCACAGGAATCAATTCCTGTACTAATTGAAGTGACCATCTAGCAATGGTACCCGATGTCTGGATAGGTCGAATAGTCATAATCGCAACATTCAGAACCTACACGAATATGGTTATTGTATAATTCATCCCTTTTGACCCCGGTGTATAGGACGACTCAGGATTAAACTGTCAACCCTGATCAGATCATTCTAATCGTGCTCAACTCAAATAGTCCTGTGACTCCTCACTAGGACTACCCGGATCAAGGTTTTGCTAAATTGAAACACGACTGTACACAGCTCCTGAACTGGAGTGGTCAATCCCATCTTGACACACGCACCGATAAGTCAAATACTTGACTACACCCAGCAGCCTTCCGTCACTAAATTAGAAATTCAGGTAGTCCAGTGCCTAAGTGCAGTGAGTTGCTTGCAAGTCACTGTGGCAGTCTCAAGTCAGAGGGACAGTTATACCCATATCCCATCGGAGCAAATCTTGACAGCAGAAAAAGCTTCAGAGTCGGTCATGTTCAGTGCAGATGTACCCTTACATCTCACTTGTATGCCATACCAGTGCCTCCACACTCTTTGGTTAAGAGGACAACCAACCCATATGGCACATAATGACTTATGCTTGATAAACGTTGTTGTTCATGGTAACAACGTATCATTTGGTCGTGAACAGATTTAAGGACTAAACGATAAATCCTACTTTGTCGAGTCTAAATAGTCCTAAGGACTTCACCACAACACAGGAGTTCATTAGAAGCTGAAACAATTTATGATGTAAAATATCAAAATAACTTTTATTAATTTATAATTCATATACTAATACAAGAAAGAGCACAACCGTCAACAGGCTGACGATTGGCTTTGGAACACTATTCCCAATAATCTCCCACTTGGTCTAAAGCCAATCGGTGCAGTATCTAATACCCATCTTCGACTTGAAGTCGTCGAACTCCTTCACTACAATGGCTTTAGTGAATGGGTCGGCTAGGTTCTTCTTTCCGTCGATCTTCTGAAGGTCGACGTCACCTTTATCCCCGATTTTTCGAATAAGATGGTAGAGGCACAGAATATGTTTCGTCCGCTGGTGTGCCTTCGGTTCCTTCGTCTGAGCAATGGCTCCAGAGCTATCATAGTAGAACAGAACTGGACCAACAAGGGAGGGTGCTACTCCAAGCTCGCTGATGAATATTCTCAGCCACACTGCTTCTTTGGCAGCATCTGATGCAGCGACATACTCTGCCTCACAAACTGAATCAGCCACAATGTGCTGTTTGGAACTCTTCCAGCAGACAGCCCCACCATTAAGGGTAAAAATAAATCCCAACACACTTTTACTGTCATCATGATTAGACTGAAAACTGAAGTCTGTAAACACCATAAGTCTCAAGTCTGATTCACCATAAACAAGCCACTGATCCTTAGTATTTCTTAAATACTTCAGGATGGTTTTAACAACCTTCCAGCGATTTTTCCCTGGATCAGATTGATATCTACTCACTACCCCTAGTGAGTATGCCACATCTGGTCGTGTACATGTCATAGCGTACATGATAGATTCCACTATCGAAGCATATGAAATTCTACCCATACGCTCTCTCTCTTGAGGTGTTGTCGGACAATCCCTCTTCGAAAGAGAAATTTCATGACCTATTGGTAGATAGCCTTTCTTGGAATTCTCTATGTTGAACCTCTTTAGCATAGTATCAATGTACGTGAACTGGGATAAGCCAAGCAACCTTTTAGATCTATCCCTATAGATCCTCATCCCTAAAATGTAGGAAACTTCTCCCAGATCCTTCATGGAGAACTGTGACGACAGCCAAATCTTTATTCTTTGTAATGCAGGGACATCATTCCCGATTAAGAGAATATCATCCACATACAATACAAGAAATATCACTACTGGACCATTAGCCCACTTATAAATGCAGGGCTCTTCTCCATTCTTAACGAAGCCATACGTTTTGATCGTCCTATCAAAACATATGTTCCAACTTCGAGATGCCTGCTTAAGTCCATAAATGGACCTCTGTAGCTTGCACACCTTAGACTCATCTGTGGATTTGAACCCTTCAGGTTGTATCATATACACCTCTTCATCCAGCTCTCCGTTTAGGAAAGCTGTCTTCACATCCATCTGCCAGATTTCATAGTCTAGATGGGCAGCTATCGCAAGCATAATTCGAATGGATTTGAGCATTGCCACAGGAGAAAATGTCTCGTCATAGTCTATACCTTAACGTTGACGATATCCCTTGGCAACCAGACGGGCTTTATAGGTCTCCACCTTTCCGTCTGCACCCCTCTTCCTCTTGAAGACCCACTTACACCCTATGGATTTTACTCCTTCGGGTGGATCAACCAATGTCCACACATCGTTGACCTTCATAGACTCCATTTCAGATTTCATGGCCTCTAGCCATTTCTCAGAGTCAGGTCTCTGCATTGCATCCATGTAGGTGATCGGATCCTCATCATTTTCATCAAGTTCGACAGGATCGCCGTCTCAGACCAAGAAACCATAGTATCTGTCCGAGTGATGTGGTACTCTACCATACCGCCTTAAGGGTGCAGGAACAATGGGCTCTGGATCTGATCTAACTAAATTTGGTTCAGGTTTAGCAACTTGTGTTGATTTTTTCACCTGCCGAACTTCCTCAAGTTCGACCTTAGAGGCAACAGTCCCTTCACGAAGGAACTTTTTTTCTAAAAAGATTGCCTTAAGGCTGACAAACAGCTTTTGCTCATCAGCTAGGTGGAAATAATACCCTTTGGTCTCTTTTGGGTACCCTATGAAATAACACTTGTCAGACCTAGGTCCAAGCTTGTCCGTAATTAAACATTTAACATAAATCGGACACCCCCAAACCCTAAGGTGTGAGAGTATTGGCTTACGTCCTATCCATATCTCATATGGCATTTTGGTTACAGACTTACTCGAAATCCTATTTAGAAGGTAACAAGCCGATTCGAGTGCATATCCCCAGAGAGAGATCGGCAGACCAGCAAACCCCATCATGGATCGAACCATGTCCAACAAGGTCCGATTCCTCCTTTCAGACACACCATTATGCTGTGGTGTTCCAGGAGGAGTCCGTAGAGAGAGAATCCCATTCTCTCCAAGATATGTCAGAAACTCATTGGAAAGATATTCACCTCCTCGATCAAATCGAAGAGTTTTAATACACTTCTCAGTTTGTTTTTCTACCTTATTTTGAAATAGTTTAAACATTTCAAATGACTCTGATTTATGCTTCATTAAGTAGATATACCCATACCTAGATAGGTCGTCTGTGAAGGTTATGAAGTAGAAATATCCACCTCTTGCACTTGAGCTCATGGGTCCATATACATCAGAATGTACCAGACCCAAGAGTTCACTGGCTCGCTCACCTTTTTCAGTAAAAGGTGACTTGGTCATCTTTCCAAGAAGATAAGACTCACAGGTTGGAAGTGATTCACAATCACCAACTTCAAGAATCCTTCTTGAGCCAACATATTTATCCTGTTCTTATTGATATGACCTAGCCTACAGTGCCAAAGGTAGACTTCTGACATATTTTCCATTCTAGGGCGTTTACCAGAGGTTTGAACCATATTAACTGTTAGAAGATTTAGGGCAGGGGCAAAATGGTAATTTTAAAACTTTTTCAAAATTACTATTTTACAGCAGAATTATTAATTAATCTCATTAATTAATACTAATTAACCCTACACTAGGATCTAAATATGATACAACAGCATGCATTTAAATTTGAAATTCAAATTTGAATCAGTAAACCTTTTACAGTACTGTGTTCAGAACACATCACCTTTTGCGAGTAGTCGATCACTGTAATCTGATCACCGTCGGGGGGCTCTGATCATCACATCACAGCCACACAAATGTCTGACCTCTGCGGATCATCCACACGAAGCTCCCATCTGATCAGCTCCTCACGAATGCTAGTTCGTGATTTCACCCTTTTGATGACAGATGTTGATCGAACTCCTTCGATAGATGTGTGCCGACTTCTCGGATGCTCCGGATCATCTGCACAGTTGCTTGAGAGGCTGATGGATCTCTCTCTAAAATTTGGTGGACTCACGACACTCGTGGCACACCAATCTCACTTCCCAAACCCTAGGTAGAAACCCTAGGGTACACACCAAAAACCCTGCGCCCAATTTTCTCTCTTTTCTTTTTTTTTCTCTCGAAAGGTTTTGGACCTTCACCTCACACACAAGCCTTCCTCACGCCCCACTTTCTTTCTCTTAATTTTTCTGTGCACGCTCCTCAGGTGCTGGATCCGTTACTACATAAAGGATCCGCTCATGCTCAAGGATGATTTTCAATTTTCGATACCAGCTATCGAAATTGGATCCCATGAGCTTGTCATTATCTAATAATGATCGGAGCGACAGCGTAGTGGCCATAGCTGCATAAAGGAAAATGAGACCTCTATTAGTACATAAATTAATACTAAAGACTTGGACTTTAGTCTAAAGTTTTTTCCAATATTTTTACGAACTGGTAGCCTCATCCTCCAATTTGAGGAATTACTTTAATTCCTTAATGGGTACTAGAATCCACACAGACTACACACGAGCCCAACTTTGGTTGGTCAACCCATGTGCATCTATGGGTAGGTTCTTAGCCAGTTGTTTCTCTAAACAACTTCTAGTAATTGATTTTGCCCCAGAACCTAATCAGTAGGCTTTGGCCTCTACTGAAAAGATCTGGTTAGGTCCAACCATTAACATGACTTAATTTAGTGAATCAGACCAATAAATGATCAGGCCCGACTTTGGCCGACCAACCTAACCACCATCAGAAAGACTCAATCAAATTATCATATTATGAATAATAATTCCATTAGCCAATGAGCACCAGGCCTTTGGGCCTCCAATGAACATTGAACTAATGGACTCATTATCACTCACTTAATGGGAGGCTATGACTTAGTTATCATTATAACTTAATCATTTTAGGGACCTAATAATTTTGAGAATTTTATTAAAGAATAGTAGAGAAAAAATCATCCAGCCAATTTCAATCCTCCCACTGACTTCACCAAGTCAGATTAAAAAAAAAGATTTAATTAAAGCTGGCATTAGGAGCACCTAAATTAGTCACACTGATTTACCTAATGACATGGGTGAGCTCTAATCACCAAGTGATCTAATCAAAATCTAACTTACCAGATTGGCCAGGTAAGTGAGATCAGTGGTGGGGATTTGCCATTAACTCGTCAATGATCGAATCAATGCGAGTAGCTCCCGCTTAAGAACCACTGGTCAAAACTGTCGAACTTACCTTAGACACCAACCAGTTCATTAGTTTTAATTTTGATCAACTTAGTAAATAGGGCTCCACCGCGTAGCCATGAATTAAGTCCATCTTGGTCTAGTTAAAGATATGGATCCATTCAACTACAACTATTGAAGTTGAGTCTAGAGTATCCTTGATCTAATCTAATTCAACTTTTGATTAGATTTGACCAAATACTCCATTTAGTCCATTTTTTAAGCTAAACTTAGGTCTAACCCAATTATGGACCTAATTCATCTAACCCATTGACCCACAAGTTTATGCAATTGTCTTAGGTCTTAATTCACAATTCTAGACCTACTAGACAACACTTAATTCTTTTAATTAAGTACTTGGGCTGATGGGTCAGGGTTTGACATTTCGAAAACAATTTTCAAATTTTGAAAGATTTTATTTTTTGTTCACCAAATGTGTTGACTCATTTCACAAACGGGTCAGCACAATTCATAAACAGCAATCCTATTGCTCATTTCATAACAGAAAATAACTCAAATAAATCATAAATTTTCTTTTAGATCTAATCTAACACATTCATGATAAATTTTATAATTAAGTTCTTTCGCTGCTTCATCGGCATGGGATATAATTGCATCGGCACCCCTACCGCCATAGGAGACCCCATCGAATGAGAAGAGAGGGCCTTTAAACCCTACTTTTCTCCTATGACCGGACGGCTATGGCAACCAACCCAATTAGATTACTTGCTACTTGGATCAAGTATATCTAAATATACCAATTTCAAAATTTAAATTTTGAATTTCAAATTTCAAATTTCAAATTTCAAATTTTAAATTTCAAATTTGAGATTTCAACCAAATTTCAAATTTTGAATTTTCAATCTTTGAATTTTAAATTTTGAATTTTGAATTTCAAATTTCAAATTTTGAATTTCAAATTTCAAATTTCAAATTTGAGATTTCAACCAAATTTTAAATTTCAAATTTTGAATTTCAAATTTGAAACTTCTAACAAATTTTAAATTTCAATTTTTTTTTTAAATTTTGAATTTTAAATTTTGAATTTCAAATTTAAACTTATAGATTACACCTTAATCTAAGCATGCATATGTATATCATATTTTAGAACCATGCTCTGATACCATTTGTTAGAAGATTTAGTGCAGGGGCAAAATGGTAATTTTAAAACTTTTTCAAAATTACTATTTTACAGTGGAATTATTAATTAATCTTATTAATTAATACTAGTTAACCCTACACTAAGATCTAAATATGATACAACAGCATGCATTTAAATTTGAAATTTAAATTTGAATCAGTAAATCTTTTACAGTACTGTGTTAAGAACATATCACCTTTTGCGAGTAGTCGATCACCGCAATCTGATCATCGTCGGGGAGCTCTGACTGTCACGTCGCAGCCACATAAATATCTGACCTCTGCGGATCATCCACACGAAGCTCCCGTCTGATCAGCTCCTCACGAATGCTAGTTCGTGATTTCACCCTTTTGATGGCAGATGTTGATCGAACTCCTTCGATCGATGTGTGCCGACTTCTTGGATGCTCTGAATCATCTGCACAGTTGCTTGAGAGGCTGATGGATCTCTTCCTAAAATTTGGTAGACTCACGACACTCATGGCACACCAATCTCACTTCTCGAACCCTAGGTAGAAACCCTAGGGTACACACCAAAAACCCTGCGCCCAATTTTCTCTCTTTTCTTTCTTTTTCTCTCGGAAGGTTTTGGACCTTCACCTCACACACAAGCCTTCCTCATGCCCCACTTTCTTTCTCTTAATTTTTATATGCACGCCCCACTTTTCTGCCATTTTTAAAACAACGTCGAACGTGTCTTATCCGTGTGAGAGGATAAAGACAAGTGGTTACACATTTGAATTCAAATCAAATTTGAATTCAAATGAAAACCAACTTATTCCTATCCTTTTGGGAATGAGAAGAGAAGGGGCGTGGCTCTTTGTGTGTAGAAAATGTTTCATGAGAAACCTTTTCACGTGTAAGTAATGTGGCGCACAAAATGGATAAGGATGAAGGGGCAAGTGATAAGTTATCCATTCAAATTCAAACATGCTTTGAATTTGAATGGCTATCTAATTATTTTATCCATCCATATGGTGCACAAATGAGGGTGTGGGGAAGGGTTTTGCATGAGAAAAATTTCATGGGAAGTTTCTTCTCGTGAATTCAAATGGGTGCAAGGAAGTTGGGTGTCATAGGGAATTTAAAACAAGGTGGTTTGATTCAAATTGAGCCAACCTAATCTAAATAGGTTAAGCACAATTAGAATAGATTAAATCCAACATAATTAGGCTTAATTAGGCTCAATAAAATCATAATTAAATTAGGAATTAACTAAGCCTAACCCCTGATCAAATCAGGGACTAAACCACCTTAGCGATTAGGTCAACATTTAACCTAATCGGGTCAATCCAAACTGAATCCAATTCAATTGGACTTGATCCAAATATAATTACTCAATCAAATTGAGTTAATTAGCGATCAAATTACTAATTAAACCTCTCATAAATATTGAGTCCAAATTCGATGGGCAATCAGGCATCAGAGACCATCGATATGAAACCCTGATCAAAGAATTCAAATTTCAAATTCAAAATTTGAAATTCAAAATTTTGACCCCGGTACCCAAAATATGTGGAACTCATGATCAGAGAATCTTAATTCTCAATCATAGAGTCTCAGACAGATAAGACTCATAATCAGCCATCAGATCAGAAAGGAACCTCTAATGTGTGTGACCCCGCAGGTTCGAATCTAAGCCGGTAGCACAGGAACCAATTCCTGTACTAATCGAAGTGACCATCTAGCAATGGTACCCGACAACCGGATAGGTCGAATAATCGCAATCGCAACATTCAGAACCTACGTGAATATGGTTACCGTATAATTCATCCCTTTTGACCCCTATGTTTAGGACGACTCAGGGTTAAACTGTCAACCCTGATGAGATCATCCGAATCGTGCTCAACTCAATTAGTCCTGTGACTCCTCACTAGGACTACCTTGGCCAAGGTTTTGCTAAATTGAAACACGACTGTACATAGCTCCTAAACTGGAGTGGTCAATCCCATCTTGACACACGCACCGATAAGTCAAGTACTTGACTACACCCAGTAGCCTTCCGTCACTGAATTAGAAATTCAGGTAGTCCAGTGCCTAAGTACAGTGAGTTGCTTGTAAGTCACCGTGGCGGTCTCAGGTCGGAGGGACATTTATACCCATATCCCATCGGAGCAAATCTTGACAGCAGAAATAGCTCCGGAGTTGGTCACGTTCAGTGCAGATATACCATTACATCTCACCTGTATGCCATAGGAGTGTCTCCACACTCTTTGATTATGAGGACAACCAACCCATATGGCACACAATGACCTATGCTCGATAAACGTTGTCGTCCTTGGTAACAACGTATCATTTGGTCGCGAACATGTTTAAGGAATAAGTGACAAATCCTCCTTTGTCAAGTCTAAATAGTCCTAAGGACTTCACCACAACACAGGAGTTCATTAGAAGATGAAACATTTGTGATGAAAAAATACCAAAATAACTTTTATTTATTTATAATTCATGTACTAATACAAAAGGAGCACAACCATCAACAGGCTGACGATTGGCTTTGGGACACTATTCCCAATATTAACAGGCTGTGATAGTAGGTAAATTCTATTATTTAGTTGTCCAACAAATATTGTAACACCATTCAAAATGATATTGCAAATATTTTTTTTTATTAAAAATTCATAACTGTACATGGCCAAAAGGCCTACAGAAATAATATTTAATAAAAAACCTGAACAATAGTGACATTCACTCAGAATTACATTACGAGAGTTGATTACAAGGTTCATGATTCCTAAAGCTAGAACTGGAACTTTGCTTCCATCTCTAACATTCAGGAACCTCTCACCTTCATCAAATCTCCTACTGACCTGCAGACCCTACATCGAATTACAGATATGATAAGGACTTCTGGTATCCAATACCCAGGCAGTAGTATCACAAATGAAAAAGTTGCAAGGTGTTGTCATATAATTACCTTGCTTCTTCTTCGGCTTGTTCAGGTCTAGGGAGGCAATGTATAGAGGATAGTTCCTCTTCCAGTGCCCCTGCTTCTTACAAAAGAAGCACTCTGCCTGGCTCTGGTCGGGCTTGCGCTTCTTGGTCTGACCTTGTGCAGACGTCCCTGCATGTGGTTGTACCTTCTTATTCTTCTTCTTCTTGTTCTTCTTCCCTTTCTTAAAGGGTCGACGACCAGAAGAAGACCCTCCCATAATATTCACCGACTCCTTATGAAGCTGGTGATCTTTCTCAAAGTTCTGCAGCAACCCCAACAAGCCGTGATAGTTCACTGCAGGCTTTGTCATCCGAAAATGAGTAAGGAAGGGGAGGAAGAACTTGGGCAAAGAATTAAGGATCGCATCCTTACCGAGCTGCTCATGCAAGGGAAAGCCTAGTTTACTTAGGCACTCAATCATTTTGATCATGTACAGTACATGATCGATGACTGAGGCCCCATCCCTCATCTGAGCATTGAAAATGGCACAACTAATTTTGTGCCTTTCAACGTCATCAGGCATGCCAAAGGAGTCGTTCAACATTTGAAGCATCTCCTGCAGTTGGGCATTCTCGAACCTACGGCTGAACTCATCATTCATTACCGTCAGCATTATGCACCGAACGGTGGTGCGGTCATTGAGCCACTTCTGATAAGTGTCTCGGACCGTCCATCTAGCATTCGGGGCTGGCTCCTCAAGTGTCGGATCCGTTACTATATAAAGGATCCATTCATGCTCAAGGATGATTTTCAATTTTCGATACCAGCTATCAATATTAGGTCCCATGAGCTTGTCATTATCTAATAATGATCGAAGTGATAAGGTAGTGGCCATAGCTGCATAAAAAAAAATCAGACCTTTATTAGTACATAAATTATTAATACTAAAGACTTGAACTTTAGTCTAAAGTTTCTCCCAGTATTTTTACGAACTGGTAGCCTCAACCTCCAATTCGAGGAATTACTTTAATTCCTTAATGGGTACTAGAATCCACACAGACCACACATGAGCCCAACTTTGGTTGGTCAACTTATGTGCATCTATGGGTAGGTTCATAACCAGTTGTTTCTCTAAACAACTTCTAGTAATTAATTTTTCTCCAGAACCTAATCAATAGGCTTTGGCCTCCACTGAAAAGATCTGGTTAGGTCCAACCATTAATATGACTTGATTTGGTGAATCTGACCAATAAATGATCAGGCCCGACTTTGGCCGGCCAACCTGACCACCATCAGAAAGACTCAACCAAATTATCATATTATGAATGATAATTCTATTAGTCAATAAGCACCAGGCCTTTGGGCCTCCAGTGATTATTAAACTAATGGACTCATTATCACTCACTTAATAGGAGGCTATGACTTAGTTATCACTATAACTTAATCATTTTTAGGGATCTAATAATTTTTGAGGATTTTATTAAAGGATTGAAGAGAAGAAATTAACCAGCCAATTTCAATCCTCCCACTGACTTCACCAAGTCAGATTAAAAAAGATTTAATTAAAGCCGGCATTAGCAGCACCTAAATCAGTCACACTGATTTACCTAATGACATGGGTGAGCCTTAATCACCAAGTGATCTAATCAAAATCTAACTCACCAAGTTGGCCAGGTAAGTGAGATCAGTGGAAGGGATATACCATTAACTCGTCAGAGATCGAATCAATTGGAGTAGCTCCCAGTTAAAAATCACTAGTCAGACCGTCGAACTTACCTTAGACACCAACCGGTTCATTAGTTTTAATTTGATCAACTTAGTAAATAGGATTCCACCGTGTAGCCATGAATTAAGTCCATCTTGGTCTAGTTAAAGACATGGACCCATTCAACTATAACTATTGGAGTTGAGTCTAGAGTGTCCTTGACCTAATCTAATTCAACTTTTGATTAGATTTGATCAATTACTCTAATTTAGTCTATTTCTTTAAGCTAACCTTAGGTCTAACCCAATTATGGACCTTATCCATCTAACCCATTGACCCACAAGTTTATGCAATTGTCTTAGGTCTTAATTCACAATTCTAGACCAACTAGACAACACTTAATTCTTTTAATTTAGTATTTGGGCTGATGGGTCAGGATTTGGTATTTCGAAAATAATTTTCAAATTTGAAAGGTTTTATTTTCTATTCACCAAAGTGTTGACTCATTTCACAAATGGATCAGCACATTTCATAAACAGTAATCCTATTGCTAATTACATAACAGAAAATAACTCAATCAAAATAAATCATGAATATTCTTTTAGATCTAATCTAACACATTCATGATAAATTTTATAATTGAACCTTTACAATTAAGTCCTTTTGCTGCTTCGTCTACATGGGATATAATCGCTCGGCACCCCTACTGCCATAGGAGAACCCCATCGAATGGAAGGAGAGGGCCTTTAAACTCTACTTTTCTCTTATGACCAAATGACCATAGCAACCAACCCAATTAGACTGCTTGCTACTTAGATCAAGTATATCTAAATATACCAATTTCAAAATTTAAATTTCAAATTTCAAATTTCAAATTTTAAATTTTAAATTTTAAATTTTAAATTTCAAACAAATTTCAAATTTCAAATTTTTGA
This sequence comes from Elaeis guineensis, assembly GCF_000442705.2. Taxonomy (NCBI): domain Eukaryota; kingdom Viridiplantae; phylum Streptophyta; class Magnoliopsida; order Arecales; family Arecaceae; genus Elaeis; species Elaeis guineensis. Next base: position 56,408,768 of record NC_025998.2, on the reverse strand, counting down.
ATTTTAAATTTTAAATTTTGAATTTTGAATTTCAAATTTTAAAATTCAAATTTCAAATTTTGAATTTTAAAATCCAAATTTAAATTTTAAATTTAAACTTTTAGATTACTACTTAATCTATGCATGTAAATATATATCATATTTTAGAACCTGCTCTGATACCATTTGAAGTGAATTTCAGTGCAAGGGTAAAACAATAATTTTAAAACTTTTTCAAAATTATAATTTGACAGTGAAAATTATTAATTAATCTAATTAATTAACATGTATTAACCCTACATAAGGATCTAAATATGATATATATAGCATGCATTTAAATTTAAAATTTTGAATTCTACCGTAAATATTTTACTATTATGTGTTTAGAACACATTACCTTCGTGCAGGTAGTCAATCGCTGCAGTCTGATCACCATCGAAAAGGTCTGATCATCATAATGTAGCCACACAGTATGTCTAACCTCCGTGGATCATCCACATGAAGCTCCCGATCTGATCGGCTCCTAACGAATGCTAGTTCGTTGCAGAACCCTTTCAACGGCTAATGCTGATCGAACTCCTTCGATCGGTGTCTGTCGACTCCTAGATTGCTCTGGATCATCAACAGAGATAGTAGAGAGGTTGATGAAGCTCTCTTTGAAGTTTGGTGGGCTTACGACACTAGTATCTCACCTTCTTACTTCCCGAACCCTAGGCAGAAACCCTAGGGTACTCACAGAAAAAACCTGTGCCCTTTTTGTTTCTTTTCTTTTCTCTTCTTTTCTTTTCTTTTCTCACGCACAGAGCTTTTCTCATGCCACCCTTTCTCTCTTGGATCAGATATCGCACACCCCACCTTCTCTCCCCCTTTAAAATGGTGCAAGACCGCATCTTTACAGCATTTTCACCGTGTGAGAGGATAAAGCTAGGTGGTTGCTCACTTGAATTCAAATCGAATTTAAATTCAAATGCCAACCAACCAATCTTTATCCACTCTTGGCATGAGAAGAAGGGGGTGTGGGTTCTTTGTGCATGGAGAGTTTACATGAGAAACTTTTTCTCGTGTAGAGCAAGTGGCGCACAAGTGGATAAGGTGGCGCATGGGATTAGTTGCTCATTCAAATTCAAACATCATTTGAATTTGAATGGCCAACTAATCAATCTTTATCCACTCAAATGGCACACAAGGGAGGGGTGTGGGAAGGCTTCTGTGTGGGAAAAAATTCATGAAAACTTATTTTTCATGAATTCAAATAGGCGCAGGTGAGGTGAGGTGGCGCAGGGAGATAAGTCAAGGTGGTTTGAAATTTTAAACCAATCTAATTGAACCAACCATATTAAAATAGGTTAGGAACAATTAGACTAAGTTAAACCCAATACAATTAGGCTTAATTAGGCTCAATAAAATCCTAATCAAATAAAAAATTGACTAAACCCAACCCCTGATCAAATCAGAGACCAAAACACCTCGACGATTAGGTCAACTCTTAACCTAATCGGGTCAAACCCAACTGAATCTAATTCAATTGGACTTGATTCAAAAATAATTACTCAATCAAATTGAGTTAATTAGTGATCAAATCACTAATTAAATCTCTCATAAATACTGAGTCCAAATTTGATGGGCAATCGGGCATCAAAGTCCATCGATATGAAACCTTGATCGAAGAGTCCCAAACCAGTGGGACTCTTGACCCCGGTACCCAAAATGTGTGAAACTCATCATCAGAGAATCTTGATTCTCGATCACAGAGTCTCAGACATGTAGGAATCAGAGTCTCCAAGTATTAGTACTCTTGGTCAAAGAGTCCCAGTCCAGTGGGACTCTTCACCAGCCATCAGATCAGATAGGAACCTCTAATATGTGTGACCCCGTAGATTCGAACCTAAGCCGGTAGCACAGAAATTAATTTTTGTACTAATTAAAGTGACCATCTAGTAATGGTATTCGATATCCAGATAGGTTGAATAGTCACAATCGCAACATTCAGAACCTTTGCAAATATGGTTACTATATAATTCATCCCTTTTGACCCTTGAGTATAGGATGACTCAGGGTTAAACTGTCAAACCTGATCAGATCATCTGAATCGTGCTCAACTCAAACAGTCCTATGACTCCTCACTAAGACTACTTTGATCAAGATTTTGCTAAATTAAAATATGACTGTACACAGCTCCTGAACTGGAGTGGTCAATCCCATCTTGACACATGCACAGACAAGTCAAGTACTTGACTACACCCAGCAGCCTTCCGTCACTGAATTAGAAATTTAGATAGTCCAGTGCCTAAGTACAGTGAGTTGCTTGTAAGTCACTGTGGCAGTCTCAGGTCGGAGGGACAGTTATACCCATATCCTATCGGAGCAATTCTTGACAGCAGAAAAAGCTCCGGAGTTGGTCACGTTCAATGCAAATGTACCCTTACATCTCACCTGTCTGCCATACCAGTGTCTCCACACTCCTTGGTTAAGAGGACAACCAACCCATATGGCACACAACGACCTATGCTTGATAAATGTTATTGTCCTTGGTAACAATGTATCATTTGATCACGAACAGGTTTAAGGACTAAACGACAAATCCTCCTTTGTCGAGTCTAAATAGTCCTAAGGACTTCACCACAACACAGGAGTTCATTAGAAGATGAAATAATTTGGGATGAAAAATGTCAAAATAATTTTTATTAATTTATAATTCATATACTAATACAAGAAAGAGCACAATCGTCAACAGGTTGATGATTGGCTTTGGGACACTATTTCCAATACATTATAATCTTAAGAACAATAAGATGCAGCATATAATGAATCAAAAATATCTATTTATTAATAATATAAATATCAATTATAAAAATTTGAAAGATAAATTATAATAAATATCCTATCACATCCCATGTGCGATTGGCTTGTAGGGCATTATTCTTTCAGCAGCACATCTGGATTATGAAATCTGGCAAATGGATGTGAAAACAATCTTCCTAAATAGAAAGTTGGAAGAAGAGGTATATGATACAACTTGAAGATTTCATATCCACAGATGAGTCTAAGGTGTGCAAACTTCAAAGATCCATTTATGGACTTAAGTAGGCATCTCAGAGTTGGAACATGCATTTTGATAAAGTGATCAAAATGTATGGCTTCATTAAGAATGGAGAAGAACCCTGCATATACAAATAGGTTAATAAATCTATGATAGTATTTTTTATTTTATATGTGGATGATATTCTCTTAATCGAGAATGACATCCCTGCATTACAGGGAATAAAGGTTTGGTTGTCATCACAGTTCTTCATGAGAGACTTTGGAAAAGTATCCTACATCCTTGGGATGAAGATTTATAGAGATAGATCTAAAAAGTTGCTAGGATTATCCCAATCTATGTACATTGATACTATGCTGAAAAGGTTCAACATGGAGAATCCCAAGAAAGGCTATCTTCCGATAGGCCAAAAAATTTTTTTCTCAAAGAGTGATTGTCCGACAACTCCTTAAAAGAGAGAGCGTATGAGTAGAATTTCATATGCTTCGGTAGTGAGATCTATTATATATGCCATGACATGTATGCGATTGGATATGGCATACTCGCTATGGATAGTGAGCAGATATGAGTCCGATCTAGGTGAGAATCATTGGAAGGTCGTAAAGACTATCCCTAAGTATTTGAGAAATACTAAGGACTAGTGACTTATTTATGGAGAATCTGACTTAAAACTTATAGAGTTTACAGACTTCAATTTTCAATCAGATCATGATAATAGTAAGAGCATGTCTGGATATATTTATACCCTGAATGGTAGAGCAATCTGCTAGAAGAGTTCAAGCAGTACACTGTGGTCGACTCTACTTGTGAGGTGAAATATATCACGACATCCGATATTGTGAATGAAATTGTGTGGTTATGAAAGTTCATCAATGAGCTCAGAGTGGCACCCTCCCTTGATGGCTCCATCTTGTTGTATTACGACAGTACTGGCATCATTGCTCAAGCGAAGGAACCGAAGTCACATCAGTAGACCAAGCACATTTTGCACCGCTACCACCTAATCTGAGAGATCATGGATCCAGGTGATGTCGAGCTTCAGAAGATCGATGGAAAGAAGAATCTAACCGATCCATTTACTAAAACCCTCAGTGTCTAAAAGTTTGAAGATTATAATTAAAGATAGGTATACAATACTGTATCGATTGACTTTAGTCCAAGTGGGAGTTGCTGAAAATTATGTCTCAAAGTCAATCGTCAATCTATTGACGATTGAGCTTATCATTATAATTGTATATAAATTATTAAATTAATAAATATTATTTAATTTTTTCATCAATGTGTACATCTTATTTTAAACTTCTGTCATATGATGAAGTCCTTAGGACTATTTGATTGGATATAAGAGGATATATCATTTAGTCCTTAAACCTTAAGTTCACGATCAAATGATATACTATTATTAGGATGATAACTATATCAAATATAGGTCGTTATGTGCCATGTATGTTAATTATCCTCTTAACCAAAGAGTATGAAGACACTAGCATGGCATGCAAATGAGACATAAGAGTACATGTCACTGAACGTGACCTACTGCTGAGCACTCTGCTGTCAAGAGTGGCTCACGAAGGATATGGGTATAAGTGTCTCTCCAACCTGAGATCACCACGGTGATTTGCAAACAACTCACTGTGCTTTGATGCTAGACTATCTGAATTTTTAATTCAGTGATAAAAAATCTTTAGATACAATCAAGTACTTACAAAGTTAGTGTATGAGTCAAAATAGAATTGACCCCTTCGAATCGAGATAATCCATATGATGGATTTAAAAAATTAAAATATAATATGGATGATCATTTCAGGATTGACAGTTAAATCTTAGGTCACCTTGAGTATTTGGATCAAAGGGATGAATATTACAGCAACCATATGCCAGTAGGTTCTTGAATGATGCTTTGCAATCTTTCAACCTATCCGAATATCGGATATCATTGCTAGATGATCATTTTGATTGGTATAGAAAGATTGTTCCTATACTATCGACTTAGGTTCGAACCTATGGGGTCACACTTAAAAGAAGTTTCTGACTGATCTTATGGCCGATTGACGATTAAGAATCATTCTAGGATAAAACAGTCAATTTGATTGATGATTAATCCTATACAAAAGTTATAATAAATTAAATTATTAATTATTGATAAATTATAAGAAAATTAATTAGTAATTAAATTATTAATTAGTTCAATTTGATGGAGCATTGAGGTTTGGATCAAATCTAATTGAATTGGATTCAATTTAGTTTGATCCGATTAGGTTATGAGATGATCTAATCGCTAAGGGTGTTCGATTCCTGATTTGATCAGGATTTAAATTTGATTAATTTTTTATTTGATTAAGATTTAATTGAGGCTATTTGCTACCTAATTAGATTAGGTTCAGTGGTCTAGTTGGATTTAACCTAATTTGATTAGGTTAAGAACCTAATTGGATGAGAAATCAATTCGAATTCAAATCCCTTTCGCCTCCTTTCTCTGCACCCTCTTTTTCTTCATGCAAGGTATTTTTTGTGTGAATTTTTTCTCACACTCAGAAGTTGTTTCATGCCCATATTTGATCTTTTTTTGAATTAAATTTGAGTTCAAATGGGTTTGAATTTGAATGAAAACTTAGAGTCCAAATTGAGTTGGACACTTCTCTTCACGCCACCACCTTTCTCAATGCAAAAAATATTTTTGTATGATATTTTTTGCACCATTCTAATGTTGGTCTATTACTATCTGAGTTTCTAAGAGAAGAATAAAATTTGATTCAAAATTTAACTTAAATTTGATTTGAATTGGTGATAAGAATCAACTAACGTTTGAACTTGAACCAAAACTACCTAATTCTTATCCTCATCTTTCATGGGATGCCACCTTTAAGAAGGGATGAGTTTTGTGTGACATAAAAAGTGATTTTTGGTGTGAGAAATATCAAAGTTGGGGTATGAAATTCTGAGAGTGGGTCGGGCTTTTGTGCGTGAGAAATAGAGAAAGTGATCTTCCTCTTGGGCATTAGGTGTAGGGTGGGTTCTAGGGTTATGATTCTAAATTTTGTGAGAGAAAAAAGCTTCATCTTTTGATCCAAAAGTGTCTAGGAGATCTGAAGAAACGAGCTTGGATCAGCCATCTGATGAGAATCAGATCTAGGATTTCAGGGTTAGATCTTGAAACTTTTTCAAGATCAGACAGTGGAAGACTAAAATAAATTAAAATTTATCTTATAAAATTAGAGAATCCTAAAATCTAAGATCCTATTACATGATTATTACAAGATATTAAATCAAAAATTAAAATATAAAGAGTAAGAACTACATGTTGATCATATCAACATGTTTCTATACTACATCTAATGTATATAAAATATAATAGATCAGATCTATTACCTTGCAAGTTAGATGTTCTAACTTTGCTGATCCAGACTTGAGAATGATGTTGTAAGCTGCACACACATTCAGCCTCTAGAAGTCATCCACATGAGCCCACGAATCACGATCAGAAGTCCTAGTCCAGAAAATCAGCATAGTATGCTAGTACTGCGCTGATCCTTTTTCGATGGTCGATCAGATGCCTCTTTCTTCTTGATTAGGACTCTTTCAAAGATAAAAAATAAGAGAAGAAGTTTTAAATCTGAGATACTCTCAGAAAACTCAAGATGAAGGAAGGGAAAAGGTGAACACAGCAACCCTAGAAGAAGACCCTCTTCTTCTTCTATTTGCTCTCACCTAGACACCTAGTCTTATGTCTATTGTATCTCCATGCCCCAACCATCTTTCTCTCTAATTTTTGCATGTCCCAAAGGTCTCTTTTTTCTCAATTTTTTACAAGAATTTTATGAAAAAAATTATTTTAAATAGAGAGATATGATAGAGTCCTGGTCTAGGTCAAATACCTAGTCAAGAATTATCCAAACATGGCAAAATAAGGGGTGCCCAACTCTTGGGCGCCCCCTCTTTTTTTTTGTACATAGACCACTAGCAAAGGGCACATATTATGTGCCATAAAAGTCATAAAAATCTCAAAAAAATATGGATAAAATCAGTGCCATAAGAAAAGAGTTTTGGTTTCTTAAAACTCTATCTCATAGAATTTGAAATCTAAACTAATTCCTACTTTGATTTGATCCACAACCACTTTCTATGCAAGAGATAAAGAGAGAAAAGTTTTGGGCATGTATGAAGACCTGGGAGAGAAGTTTTGTCACACAAAATAAGAGAGAGTGGGCATGGGATAAGAGAGAGTGGGTGTGGGGGCTAAATTGACGCAAGGTGGAATCCTAGTCTTACTAGGATTTAATCTATGTCTTGTTCCAATCTGGTTTCTCAAACCAAATCAAACCAAAACCAAATTAACCTAATTAAAATAGGTCTTAACCCAATTAAGAACTTAATTTAATTAAATTAAATTAAATTTAAATTTGATTTAATTTTTTAATCGAATTAGAAATTAGGTTGACCCAAGTCCTAATTGAACTAGGACTAGTTTTTTCTCGCACTTGGCTTATCCAATAAACCAATTGGACTTGATCCAATCAAGCCCAAACCAAATTTAATTAAATTATATTCAATTAGACTTAATCTTAGCCCATTGGATTAATCAAATTAAGCTAATTAGTAATCAAATTGTTAATCGATCCATCTGCAACACTTGCACTAGGTTAAATGTCAATCATATTGATCGTTTAACCCTAGAACGATTCCTAATCCTTGATCAACTATCCGATCGGATCGTGAACTCTAATATGTGTGACCTCATAGGTCCAAACCTAAGTCGATAGTATAGAAATAAATTCTTATACCAATTGAAATGATCATCTAGCAATGGTATCCGACAGTCGGATAGGTCAAATGTGTAGAACAACATCCTTAGAATCTATGCGGATATAGTTTCTATATAATTCATCTCCTTGACCAAAATACTCATAGGACATCTCAGAGTTCAACTGTCAACTTTGATCAGGTTGTCCACATTATATTTCAAAATATCAAATCCATCTGATGGATTATCCTGACCAAGATTTTGCTAAATTGAAATACAGTGACTCATTCTTCTCCAACTCTTGGAGTGGTCAATCCCATCTTGATCACACTCTGACTTCGTAAGTACTTAACTGTTCCCAGAAGCCTTCCATCATTGAATTTGAAATTCAGTTAGTTTAGTACCAAAGCACGGTGAGTTGCTTGCAAGTCACTAAGGCGATCTCAGGTCTAAGAGACACTTATACCTATATCCCATCAGAGACATTCTCAACAGCAGAATGCTCTGGAGTTGGTCACGTTCAATGATGATGTATCCTTGCATCTCACCTGTATGCCATACCAGTGTCTCCACACTCCTTGGTTAAGAGGACAACCAATCCATATGGCCTACAGCGACCTATGCTCGATAGAGACTGTCGTCCTTATTAACAGTCTATCATTTGATCGTGAACAGTTTTAAGGACTAATTGATAAATTCTCTCTTTATCGAACCTAAATAGTCCTAAGGACTTCATCACAACAACGAAGTTTATTAGAAGATAAAAAATTATGATGAAATACCAAAAATATAATTTATTTATTAACAAATCAATTACAATACAAAGTTGCTCAACCATCAACAGCTTGATGATTGGTTTTTGAGATATATTTTTCAACAACTCCCACTTGTCCTAAAGCCACTTGACACAGTATCTAATGCCCATCTTCGACTTGTGGTTGTCGAACTCCTTTATTGCCAGGGCTTTAGTGAAGAGGTCGGTCAGGTTCTCCTTTCTGTCGATCTTCTGAAAGTTGACATCATCTCGATCCACGATCTTCCAGACCAGGTGGAAGCGGCGCAAAATGTGCTTCATCCGCTGGTGTGCTTTGGGTTCCTTCGCTTGAGCTATGGCACCAGTGCTGTCGCAGTAGAGCAGGATCGAACCATCGAGGGAGGGTGCTACTCCGAGCTCGATGATGAATTTTCTCAGCCACAGCTTTTTTCATGGCATCCGATGCTGTGATGTACTTCACCTCACAAACAGAGTCTGCTACAGTATGCTGCTTATAACTCTTCCAACAGATGGCTCCACCATTCAAAGTAAAGATATAACCCAACACGCTTCTGCTGTCATCATGGTCAGAATGGAAGCTGGAGTCTGTGAACCCCACAAGTTTCAGATCTGACTCGCCATAAACCAACCATTGGTCCTTAGTATTTCTCAAATACTTAAGGATAGCTTTAACCACTTTCTAGTGATTTTCTCTAAGATTAGATTGGTATCTACTCACTACTCCTAGTGAGTATGCCACATCTGATCTTGTACATGTCATGATGTACATGATAGATTCCACGATCGAAGCATATGGGACTCTACTCATATGCTCTCTCTCTTCAGGAGTTGTCGGACAATCCTTCTTAAAGAAAGAAATTCCATGGCCTATCGGTAGATAGCCCTTCTTGAAATTCTTCATGCTGAACCTCTTCAGTACAGTGTCTATGTACGTAGACTGGGATAACCCAAGCATCCTTTTAGATCTATTCCTATAGATCTTCATCTCTAGGATGTAGGATGCTTCACCCAAGTCCTTCATGGAGAACTGCAATAACAACCAAACTTTTATTCTCTGTAGCACGGGGATGTCATTCTCGATTAAGAGAATGTCATCCATATACAAGATAAAAAATACCACAACTGGACCATTTGTCCATTTATAGATGCAGGGCTTGTCTCCGTTCTTAATGAAGCCATACATTATGATCACCTTATCAAAATACATGTTCCAACTCCGAGAAGCTTGCTTCAATCCATAAATGGATCTCTGAATCTTGCACACCTTGGACTCATCTATGGATGTAAACCCCTCAGGTTGTATCATATACACCTCTTCAGTCAGCTCTCCATTCAGGAAAGCTGTCTTTACATCCATCTGTCAGATCTCATAATCCAGATGGGCAGCTATTGCAAGCATTATCCGAATGGATTTGAGCATTGCCACAGGGGAGAACATCTCGTCATAGTCAATACCATAATGTTGATGATACCCCTTGGCAACCAGACGGGCTTTATAGGTCTCCACCTTTTCATGTGTGCCCCTCTTTCTTTTGAAGACCCATTTACACCCAATGGGTTTAACCCCTTCAAGTGGGTCAACCAATGTCCATACATCGTTGACCTTCATGGACTCCATTTCGAATTTCATGGCTTCAAGCCATTTCTCAGAATCAGGTCTTTGCATTGTATCTATATAGGTGATCGGATCCTCATCATTCTCATCGTATTCGATGGGATCACCATCTCGGACCAAAAAACCATAATATCTGTCCGACTGATACGATACTCTATCGGATCGCCTTAATGATGTAGGTACATTGGGCTTCGAATCTGATCTAATCAAATCTGACTCAGGTTCAGCTATTGGTGTCGGTCCTTCTACCTATTGAACTTCATCAAGTTCAACCTTAGAGGCAATGGTTCCTTCATCAAGGAACTCCTTTTCTAAAAAAGTTGCCTTAAGGCTGACGAACACCTTTTGTTCATCAGCATGGTAGAAAAAAAATCCTTTGGTCTCTTTGGGGTACCCTATGAATGTGCATTTGTCAGACCTAGGTCCAAGTTTACCTGAAACTAACCGTTTGACATAGGCTGGGCACCCCCAGACCCTAAGGTGTGAAAGTGCTGGCTTACATCCTGTCCATATCTCATATGGAGTCTTAATTACAGACTTACTTGGAATCCTATTTAACAGATAACAGACCGATTCGAGTGCATATCACCAGAAGGATATCAGTAAGCTGGCAAAACCCATCATGGATCGGATCATGTCTAACAGAGTCTAATTTCTCTTTTCAGAAACACCATTATGCTGTGGTATTTTTGGAAGAGTCCATTGGGAGACAATCCCATTCTCTCCTAGATTTGTGAGAAATTTATCAGAAAGGTATTCCCCTCCTCGATCAGACTGAAGAGTTTTAATATTCTTTTCAGTTTATTTTTCTACTTCACTTTGAAATCGTTTGAACATTTTAAATGAATCCGACTTATTGTTTATCAAATAGACATGTCCATATCTAGATAGATCATCCGTAAAAATGATAAAGTAGAAATATCCATCTTTAGCACTTGTGCTCATGGGCCCGCATACATCAGTATGTACTAGGCCCAAGAGCTCAGTAGCTCTCTCACCTTTTTCAGTAAAAGGTGACTTGGTCATTTTACCAAGAAGACATGACTCACAGGTTTGAAGTAATTCACAATCACTGACTTCGAGGATTCCCTCTTGAGTCAACCTGTTTATCCTGTTCTTATTTATATGACCTAGCCTACAGTGCCATAAGTAGATAACTGATACACTATCTAATCTAGGATGCTTGCCAATAGAATAGACTATGTTAATAGATTGTGATAACATATACACACTATTGTTCAAATATCCATAAAATATAGTAACACCATTCACAATGATATTACAAACTTGTTTCTTTATTGAAATTTCATAATCATTTTTGACCAGAAGGCCTACAGAAATAACATTTAAAAAGAAACTGGGACAGAAATGACAATCATTAAGAACAACGATATGGGACTCAAATACAAGTTTCAAGATTTCTAATGCTAAAACTGAAACTGATCTTCCATCTCCAACGTTCAGGAACCTCTCGCCTTACTCGAATCTCCTACTGACCTGCAACCCCTGCAACAAATTGTAAATATGGTAAGGGCTACTGGTATCCAATACCCAGTCAATTATATCACAAATAGAGAAATTGCAAGGAGTTATCATATAAATACCTTGTCCAGCAACAGCTTGCTTCTTTTTCTACATGTTCGGGTCCAGGAAGGTAATGTACTGAGGACAGTTCCTCTTTCAGTGTCCTCGCTTCTTGCAAAAGAAGCATTCAGTTTGACTCTTATCAGGTGTGATCTTTCTGGTCTGGCCTTGCACTGATGTCCCAGCCTGAACTTGCACCTTCTTCACTTTCTTCTTCTTGTTCTTCTTCCCTTTCTTAAAGGGTCGAGAACTAGAAGATGAACCTCCCATTAAGTTCATCGACTCCTTGTGGAGTTGGTGATCCTTCTCAAAGTTCTGAAGCAACCCCAGTAACCCGTGGTAGTTTACTTCAGGCTTTGTCATTCTATAATGAGTGAGGAATGGGAGATAAGACTTGGGCAGTGAGTTCAGTATTGCATCTTTCCCAAGCTGCTCATGCAAGAAAAAATCGAGGTTGCTCAATTGCTCTATCAGCTCGATCATATACAATACATGATCAGTGATAGAGGCACCATCTCGCATTTTGGCATTGAAGATGGTGCAACTAGTCTTATGCCTCTCCACGTCATCGAGTGTGCCAAAGGCATCCTCCAACACTTGAAGCATGTCCTTTGGCTGAGCCATCTCAAACCTGCGACTGAACTCGTTGCTCATGGCAGCCAGCATGATGCAGCACACCGTGGTCCGATCATTGGGCCACTTCTAGTAAGTGTCTCTGACTATTCCACGTGCATTGGCAGTTGGCTCCTCAGGTGCAGGATCTGTTATCACATATAGGATCCATTCATGCTCCAGAACTATCTTCATCTTTCGGTACCAGCTATCGAAGTTGGATCCCACTAACTTATCATTGTCCAACAATGATCGAAGCGATAGGAAAGTTGCCATATCTATACAAAAAAAAATCATAACCTAATTAGTAATTGATTCATTAAACCTAAAGATTTGGACTTTAATCAAAAGATTTATCTCACTATTTTATTCGAATTGGCAGCCTCTACCTCCAATTCGAGGAATTACTCTAATTCCTTAGTGGGTACTAGAATCTACTTAGACTGCACGCAGGTCCAACTTTGGTTGGCCAACCCATGTACATCTTGAAGAAAAAATTGGCTTTTTCCTTGTAGGATCTTCCAGATCTAATGAGATCTGGGGTGGAATATTTCAAAAAAACTATCCTACGATATTTTAGATCTAAGATCTATTAGATCTAATTTTTATTATCTGATATTAAATTTAAAATTAAATATAAAATCATGAGGAATAGAGAAACATCTCTAGGGTAACTAGATTACCCTGTAGATGATCGCAGCAATACACGAGGTTCTAAAATAGCCACACAGTCACCTGGCCTCTACCAGTATCCACTCAAGCAAGATCTGGATTGTCTTCTCCTCATGAATCTTTACTCCAAAAATTAGATCTGGATCTGATCTGGAAGATTTTCAAAAGTTCTTCTGAAACTGGAGCAGCAGCTTCTCGACAAATCTCTGTAGCCTTCTAATCAGGAAGCCACCATGCCTTGGATAAGCACCAAATTGATGCCCAACCTTTTGGACATGAAGAGGGGAGGGAGAGGAGTAGAGGAGGCATGGAGAAGTGGAGAGGATTCAGGCTTTTGCTGGTTATTGAGCAGAGCCTATAAACCCTAGGCACAGATAGGGTTTAAATAGACCCTGCTGCGCCATGCAGTGCCACATCATTCAACCAATCAAAAAATTTTAATTAATTCTAAAAAAATTTGATTGGTGGAGTGATGTCATCTGATCATATCAGATAAGAATCTCCACAATCCCTCCTACTGTTGGCTCCAACACTGGATAAGCACAGTGAGATTGGCGCCCCACAGTCCAAGTTGATCAAGGGATCAGAGTCCTCATCTCATGGGACTCTATCCTTATCCACTTGGGGCGCACGCCATATCTGATTATGGCACCCACTTTGAGGGTAAAATTAGCAGGTGGACACTCCACAAAAACTCTCCAATGACCTCTTGCCAAGTGGCCTTCAGTCCAAGGTCCATGGATCAACGTTTGACCAATGTCCTAAAATAAAAATTGCAGGTGACAGAAATTAGCAGGTGTTGTCTTAAATTAATCTCATGAATTAAGATAAGTCCTTTCTGAGCTGGACTGACTCTAGTCAAACTGTGAGAAACCTTCTCAAGGTTCTCTGGATGAGTCAAATCACATTTGGCTCAATCAAGATAGAAAAGATTACACGAAGAGAAAGTTAGGCTCAATCGTGTGCTAGCACGATTTTCTTGAACCTAATTGGATCTAATCCAAATCAATCGAGCTGGGCTAGCTCAATTGATGATATCTAGACCCTAACTCTTGTTTGTGTGACCCAGTTAGGTTCATTTTCATATGATAATGAGATATATCATGATCTCATCATCGACATCATCGAAACTCCTTTCAATGGATCAGAACTCTTTTGATTCAGACAATTAGAATGATCGATCATCAAGATCATTCTAATTGCTTCCAAAATCCACCAATGATACCTAGCAGTATATGGTGACAATCCATCAGAAATGAAGACAAACTTCTCGATGCAACTACCTGTGTGATTGAGTTCTTCTATCATGAGTCCCGATTGAATTAGGGTTAAGGTGAACTCGTCAAACCCAATATCAGTCATATGAATCAATCGATCGATCCAAGTCCGATGTGAAACCTTAATGGAAAACTCTTTTTCATTATTTCACTCTGCCATGATCATGGGCTTAAGGACTCAATCTTTCGATCATCATAGGACTACTCCTCTTATTTACCGAGGTTAATAGATCCCATCTTGGTGCAATCTGGTTCCTATAATGAATATGCTACAGCCAAGATACACCTCAGGGTTTCGAATGGCTAGGAGACTGAGTTATGGTGTAGTCAAACTATAACACACTCAAGGTGAACTATCAATGTACCTCAGGTCAAAGAACTAGACACACAGTTGCAGCATCGAGCTAGTCATCGATGAGAAGGTAGACTTCCTTATGACTGCTTGAGGTGGTCATGCTCAGTACTCTCATTCTCAATGAATACTTATAT
>NC_025998.2:56209664-56393884 GCF_000442705.2 Elaeis guineensis | reverse complement strand
TAAGTGCAATACTACAGGTGGGAGTCATCTGCTGTAAAAGCTCAGATGGAGGCTTTCCGTTGATGAAGCCTGATAGGAATCTGATTGCTAGAGAAGTCCGTTTGGGATTCGTCTGATGTGGAAGCTCATTTGAAGATGATCCACTGAAGAAGTTTGGTTTCATGAAGGATCTGGCGAGGGGTCGGCCGGCGATGGACTTCGGATGGCACTGGAGAGGTTCGACAAACATCGAAGGCGATCGATCATTGTAAGAATCCAGCTGTCGGAGTCCATCTGTTGTGAAAGCTCGTCCGGAATCCATCCACTGTGGAAGTTCGATCGGAGTCCGATTCTTGTGGGAGGCTGAAAGGAGGCCACTTATTGTTGGAGCTCGATCGAAGATCGGTGGTCATGGGAGCTCGGAGTAATGACCTGGCCAGTGGATCTCGCCCCATGGTAGAAGCTCGTCTGAGATCCGGCTACGAAGAAGCTCGACTGAAGTCTACTGTAGAAGTTTGGAGTAGACTACTCGTAGTAGAAGTTCGGAGTAGACTGTCCGTAGTAGAAGTTCGGCTCTCACAGGAGCTCGGTTGGAATCCTGAAGACGGTCGACCGTCATAGAAACTTGGATGGAGTCTGATTACTATAGAAATCTCATTGTCAAAGAAGCTCGAATATTGGCAAAGTCTGAAAGAAGTTCAGAGAATAGTTGATCACTGTAGAAGATCGGCTGACAGTGAGGCCTAGAGAGCCTTTGGAGTGGCACGGTAGATGGATGGAGAAGCTCATTGTCGGAGAAGTCCAGAAGGATCGATCTTTTACAAACTTCGATCGGGGGTTATTTTGTACCCAACACTAGTCCCCCTACTTTCGAGTTCAGGTTCCGGATGAAGGAAGTACAGAAAAATTCTCTCAGCCGAAGTTGCCCCTCTCGATTGTCGTACTCGGAGGTTGCCAGATATTTTGGCGCTCGGCACACTGGTACTAGAGCCTTTTCGAAAAAGATTTCTTCTTTTTGGAATTTCTATCAGAGTGCTATCCTAAGTATGACGCAATAATGGTTTTACTAATTGTCGGCCACCTTCAGCCGCTTGCCACAATAAGCGGGCCACGCAGCAGTCACGGACTAGACAGAGGAGTCCCGCAGTCATTATTGCTCCAGACCCCGTCGCCTATTTAAACCCATCTCCCCCCTTCGGGGGTTTCACTTCGCATGGGCGTTTCTTCGGTCCTTCCCTCTTGGCCTTAGGCATCCTTCGAGTCATCCTCATCTCTGCATCCCTGCATCCCTCACATCAGCCTAGGTTAGCCCCAGAACTTTCTTCGCTTCCGTGGCCCCATTCACAGACTGTGCCGATCGTTCTCCATGCAGATATGGGCACGGATGTGGCTCAGATGTTGGCCCAGAATCTCAGAGTCCACGAGCGGGAAGGTGCTGCAACTTCCAAATCGACAAAGAAGGCGAGGGTAGAAGAGACAGATCCGACCGTATTTCGCCCTGATCATCCAGGAGCCGCACTTAGGCACACCTTCGACTGCGAGTGCTTCCCGGTGTGCGTCATTGTGTGGGAAAATTTGACCTCTGAAAGAAGGTCATGCCCGCCGTCACTGTGAGGGGGAACCTGGCCTCAGAAAGAAGGTCATGCCCGCCGTCATCGTGAGGCAGCGGGACCCATGGCGCGAAAAAGATGGCGTGTACATGTACTTTGAAGATAATGCTGGAGTAATTGCCAAAAAGGGGGCTGGAAGAAGAAGTCAGGTACTTAAGGTAATCCTCGACGATGGCCGGAACTGAGAGTTCGAAGTCTGATGAAGCCGAGCTTCCTTAAAACTTTTCTCCTCTTCTCTTCTTCTCTTTTTTTTTCTGATCGTTTCTCTTTTTGTTTTTGGCCTTCAAGGCTTTGTAATGTGTACTTTACGAATGAAATGAAAATGAAATTGTCTATCACCTTGTTCATTCTGGTATTAAATGGTTGTTTACTGAACTTCCTTTGTCTTCCACCTCGTTTGGCATCGGCGTAATTTGTAATTCCTCATCTGTTCTTGCTTCGAGTCGTCATCGATCGAACTCCTTTTGTCTTTCGTCTTGCTCGATGTCGGCATTGTTTGAAGGTTTTCGATCGTCGCTGTGCTGATTCACCCTTAGCGACTGGAGATTTTTGACAAGGGCTTTCTTCCTCGTTGAGACGAGGTTCCTTAAGTCTCGGTCTTCAAAGGCTTTGTAACGCACACTTTGCTAATGAAATGAAAAGGAATCTTTCTCATCACCTCATCCATTTTGACATTGAGTTATCATTTACTGAACTTCTTTTGTCTTTCATCCTATTCGACGTCGATGTTGTTCAAAGATTCCAGGTCATCGCTATGCTGATTCGCCCTTAGGGATTGGAGATTTTTGATAAGAATTTTCTTCCTCATTGAGATGAGGTCCCTTGTGCCTTTGATGTAGTTCATTTTCACTTATCGCTGGTGTAGTTCGTCGCTTTCTCCTTTCATCTCTCCTTTTCTTCTGTGCTCGAGTGAGGGTCTTCCCTCTGCTCTTGACGGGATCATGAGAGTGTAGAGGGGCCGTTGAGGAGGCTTTCCTCCTTGTTCGATCTTGATCGACCGAGCCTTTGTTTGTGTCAGGATAAGATTCTCCTCTTGTTCCCGACAATCAGTTTCAGCTCATGTTAGGATGAGGTTCTCCTTCTGTTCCTAACAAGGTTGTGAGGGCACGCGAGGGCTGCTACAAGGGCCTCTCCCTCCATCCGATCTTTAAGTAACTAGGCCTTCGACTTTGCTCATGTTAGGATGAGGTTCTCCTCCTGCTCCTAACAAGACTGTGGGGGCACATAAGGGCCGTTGCAAGGGCCTCTCCCCCATCCGATCTTTAAGAAACCGAGCTTTCATCTTTGCTCATGTTAGGATGAGGTTCTCCTCCTATTCCTAACAAGGTTGTAGGGGCACATAAGGGCCGTTGCAAGGGCTTTTCCCTCCATTCGATCTTTAAGAAACCAGGCCTTCATCTTTGCTCATGTTAGGATGAGGTTCTCCTCCTGTTCCTAACAAGGCTGTGGGGGTACATAAGGACCGTTGCAAGGGCCTCTCCCCCATCCAGTCTTTAAGAAATCGGGCCTTCATCTTTGCTCATGTTAGGATGAGGTTCTCCTCCTGTTCCTAACAAGACTGTGGGGGCACATAAGGGCCGTTGCAAGGGCCTCTCCCTCCATCCGATCTTTAAGAAATCG
This sequence comes from Elaeis guineensis, assembly GCF_000442705.2. Lineage (NCBI taxonomy): Eukaryota > Viridiplantae > Streptophyta > Magnoliopsida > Arecales > Arecaceae > Elaeis > Elaeis guineensis. The sequence continues at coordinate 56,390,675 of NC_025998.2, read as the reverse complement.
GGCCTTCATCTTTGCTCATGTTAGGATGAGGTTCTACTCCTGTTCCTAACAAGACTGTGGGGGCACATAAGGGTCGTTGCAAGGGCCTCTCCTCCCATCCAATCTTTAAGAAACTGGGCCTTCGTCTTTGCTCATGTTAGGATGAGGTTCTCCTCCTATTCCTAACATGCTTAATTTCGTTTGTATGGGGGAGTTACTTCCTGTCGTTATAAGCTTATGCCAAAAGAAAAATATACAAGTATAAAACTTTTAATTAAGGCAAAGCTATTGATAATACATTCGCAGATTTTTTGAATTCCATGGTCGCGGAAGCTCCGCTCCTCTGAGCTCTTTTAGGTAGTATGTTTCGGACCGGACCACTTTCTTAACTTCATATGGGCCTTCCCAGTTTGGGGCAAGTTTTCCTTGATTCTGAGGTTGTGAGACAACGGCTCGTCGTAGTACCAAGTTCCCCACTCTAAAGACTTTGCTTTTGACCCAGGAATTGTAGTAACGGGCTACTTTCTGCTTATAGGCCGCCATCCGAACTTGAGCTGTTTTCTACTTTTCTTCTAACAAGTCGAGGTTGGCCTTGAGATCCTGCGGGTTGCGTCGCTCGTTGAATGCCACAACTCGCACCGACGGAAGCTTGAGTTTAATCGGGATCACGGCTTCTATCCCGAAGGCTAGGGCGAAGGGGGTCTCCCCTGTGGGCAATCTCTGAGTAGTTTGGTATGCCCATAATACATGATAAAACTCGTCTGCCCAAGTTTCCTTTGCCTTTTCAAGTCTCGCCTTGATACCTTGCAACAGAGTCCTGTTAGTCACTTCGGCCTCGCCGTTTGCCTGCGAATGGGCTACCGAAGTGAAGTTATGGGAGATATTTAGGTCCTCACAAAATTCAACAAACTTTGCCCCCGTAAATTGCCACCCATTATCAGTAATGAGGGTTCTGGGTAAGCCGAACCTACAAACAATTGACTTCCAGATGAAGTCTTGTACTTTAGCTTCTGTGATTTTTGCCAAAGGTTCAGCTTTGTCCCACTTGGTGAAATAGTCTATTGCCACCAGGAGGAACTTCCACTGCCCGGATGCCATGGAAAAAGGTCTGAGGATATCCATCCCCCATTGCGTAAATGGCCATGGGGCATTCAATGGTGCCAGTTTGGAGGTAGGTTGCCTTTGTACACTTGCATACCTCTGACACCGGTCGCATCTTCTGACATATTCGATGGAGTCGTGGTACATGGTAGGCCAGTAATAGCCTTGACAGAGCAGCTTGTGGGATAAAGATCTGGCCCCCAGGTGACTTCTGCAGACTCCCTCATGTACCTCCCACAAGGCGAAGTCTGCTTCAGAAGGTCGGAGATATTTCAGGAGGGGCAAGGAGTATGACCTCTTGTATAGCTTGCCTTCGTAAAAGATATATCGGGAGGCTTGGTTCTTAAGCTTACGAGCTTCTTTTGCATCAGGAGGAAGGACCCCATCCTTAAGGTATGCAACCAGTGGGTCGATCCAACTGGGTTCATGGCCGATCTCCATCACAGACTGTGATTCTTCCGTGCTTGGGCACCTCAGAACTTCGAAGAAGACTTCCTTAGGTAGTTCAGCCGGAGCCAGTGTAGCGAGCTTGGAGAGAAGGTCGGCCCTGATGTTTTCTGCTCTTGGGATCTGCTTAATGTCGAAGCTACCGAAGGTAGGGATGATCTTTTTTACCTTTTTGAGATACTTAGCCATACTGTTCTCCCGAGCTTCATAATTTTTGTTGACTTGTCCCACTACTAATTGAGAGTCACTGTAGGCTTGGAGCCAATCTACTTCCAATGCTTTGGCGACCTTTAGTCTTGCAATCAGAGCTTCATATTCTGCTCCATTATTTGTCGCAGAGAACTTGAAGCGTAGTGCATACTTCGCGATAATTCCATCAAAATTGACCAAGATCAGGCCCGCGCCCGTGCCTGACATGTTGGAGGAACCGTCCATGTAGAGGACCCAAAAACCATCAGGGAGATCAGCTTTTTCTTCAAGAGAGTTCGGTCGGAGCCTCGGGTCATCGGCTCCATCTCGTCCAAGCTCGACCTCCTCCAGGATAGTGCATTCCACCATGAAGTCTGCTAGTATCTGGGCTTTTATTGTCGATCGAGGTCGATAGTCGATGTGGAACTTCGTGAGCTCGACTGCCCACTTCGCCATCCTCCCAAAGCATCTGCTCGATGCAAAATTGCCTTGATCGGCTGGTCAGTGAGTAGCATTATGGTGTGTCCCTGAAAGTAAGGTCGGAGCCTTCGAGCTGCAATCAACAAGGCATAAGTTAGTTTCTCTAACTTAGTATACCTGGTTTCAGCATCTCTCAATACTCGGCTTATGTAATAGATCGGCCGTTGAATTTTTGCTTCTTCCTTAATCAGAACTGCTGCAAGGGCCACAGGGGAGACCACCAAGTATAGGAAAACTCCTCTCCAGGCTCAGGCTTTGCCAATAGTAGAGATGAGCCGAGGTAGTTCTTCAACTCCTCGAATGCTTGCTGGCATCCAAGGGTCCAACAGAAGTTCTTCAGCTGCTTGAGAGTCTGAACGAAAGGCAGGCACTGCTCGGCCGACCTTAAGATGAAGTGATTTAGGGCCGCTACTCTCCCAGTAAGGTGCTGAACTTCCTTTATTGACCTCAGGGTGGTCATTTTCTGGATGGCATGAATCTTTTCTGGATTTGTTTCGATCCCGCACCCCAATACCATAAAGCCCAGAAATTTTTTTGAGGTTACTCCAAAGGTGCACTTGATCGGGTTCAGCTTCATCTTGTATTTTTGGAGGGCACTGAAGGTCTCCTCAAGGTTGGCGATGTGGTTCATCGATGATTTACTTTTTACGAGCATGCCGTCCACGTAGACCTCCATGTTGCAGTCGATCTGCTCTTTGAAGATCTTGTTCACCAGTCGTTGATATGTCGCCCCTGTATTTTTTAGGCCAAAAGGCATGACCCTGTAATAATAAAGGTCATGATTAGTAATAAAAGCAGTTTTTTCTTCGTCCTCTGGCACCATCCAAATTTGATTGTAGCCGAAGAATGCATCCATGAAAGTGAGAAGCTCATGGCCCGAGGTCGCATCCACCAATTGATCGATTCTGGGCAAAGGGTAACTATCCTTCGGGCAGGCTTTATTCAGCTTTTTGAAGTCTATGCACATCCTCCATTTACCGTTCGCCTTCTTAACCAGGACCACATTGGAAACCTAGCTTGGATAATTGACCTCTCTGATGAACCCGACTTTTAGGAGTTTATCAACTTTTTTGGCTATTACCATCTGTCTTTCTGATGCATGACTTCGAACTTTTTCCTTCGTTGGCCAGTGTTTGGGATCAATAGCCAGACGGTGTTCCATGACCTCGGCATCGATCCCTGGCATGTCCGTCGGAACCCAAGCAAAAACATCCGCATTCTTTTGTAGAAAATCAATAAGTTGTGTCCACACCTCTTTCCCCAAGCTGGAGCTGATCTTCACCATGTGCTCTTCATTCCCATCATTCAAAGAAATTGAGATAAGATCTTCTATTGGCCCACCCCGTTCTTTAGTCAGGTCATCACGGATGTCCAATGCATCAACCGGACAGGGGTCAGGCTGACCACTTCTTTGCAGGGCTATATTATAGCAATGCCTTGCCAGGGCTTGATCTCCCCTAACTTCTCCGACCCTCTGGCTGGTAGAAAATTTTAATTTTAGATGGTAGGTCGATACTACAGCTCAGAGGACGTTGAGGCCGGATCGGCCGAGAATTACATTGTAGGCAGACGGCACCCTCACCACTAGAAAATCCATCGGTGCTTTGGATTGCTTTGGATACTAACCTGTAACTACAGTCAAAGTTATTACTCCCTCCACTGGCACAGCATCGCCAGTAAACCCTACCAACGGGGACCTAATCGGTCCTAACCGACCATCAGGGATGGATATTTTTGAGAATGCATCGTAAAACAGAATATCGACCGAGCTTTCACTGTCAACAAGAATGCGGCGTACATCATAATCAGCGATATTTAAAGAAACTACAACTGCATCATTATGGGGGAACTGGATCTCCCGGGCATCTTCTTCAGTAAAGGTTATAGATCTTTCAATTTTTTGCCGCTTGGGCGGCCCGGCCGATCCACTGGCCGCTCCCCTCCGAGATCCTCCAGAGATGGTGTTTACAATCCCGATTGGAGGCCAATCTCCAGGCTGTTCATCCCTCCTTGACGGCTCCCACTATGGCAGAGCTCTCGACCGATCCTTTCTACCTTCAGGCCGGCATCGGATGAATTTGTCGACCACCATTATCGAAGGAGGAGGAGCCTGGGAAGCTGGAGATGAGGTCGGGTCTTATGGAGATCGCTGAGATCTGGCCGTGGAGGCCGTGGATCACCTAGTGGATGCCATTTGGGGAGGCATCAGGTGGAGATCTAGCAGGGGAAGGAGAAGAGGATGTCGGAGAAGATGATCGGAGACAGTCCCGTTGAGCACTCCTTTAAGAACAAGGGTACTGCGAAGACATAGGCCCCTTCCTCTAGCACCAATTCTGTTGGTGCAGAATTCTACCGAAGCCGGAGTTGCTGGAGTCAAGATGATCGCGGCCGTCGTCGGGACCTGCAAGGGAAGTCTAAACCGAAGTTCGGGGTACTCCGGCAAGACCCTCCGACGCTCAAGTCAGTACTCTACCTCAACAGAAATGGAGTGCTCGAGTGAAAATTTTAGCAAAGTTTTGAGATAGAGTTTTTGAGCTTAGAGAAGAACGTATCTGGGGGTCCCTTTTAATAGACGGAGTGCGTAACTAATTGACAGTGACGTCTGTAACCGTCTGGTAGTGGGCTGTTCAGAGCCATCCGGAGTTTGTTACGGAGAGTAGTAGCATCTGAGGTGATTCAGAGCCACGTGGAGCTTGTTACGGAGAGTAGAGTGGTGTCCATTGTCATGACTTGCCAGAGAGTAGTGGAGCCACGTGGAATCTATTGCAGAGAGTGGGGCAGGGTAGTGGCCATTATCGTGACAAGCCAGAGAGTTCGGATCTGTTGGCCGGAGCTCGACTGGAACATCTAATAGAGTAGGATGGCTCTCTATCCCATCGATCTGGGAGAAGCTCGGATGTCTTCGAGGCTGCTAATGAGTCTACTGTTGTCGGATACCTTAGGCGCTGATACTACAGGTGAGAGTCATCTGCTGTAGAAGCTCAGATGGAGGCTTTTCGTTGGTGAAGCCCGGTAAGAATCTGATTGCTAGAGAAGTCCATCTGGGATTCGCTTGATGTGGAAGCTCGTCCGAAGATGATCCATCGGAGAAGTTCGGTTTCATGAAGGATCTGGCGGGGGGTCGGCTGGCGATGGACTTCGAATGGCACTAGGGAGGTTCGGCAGACGTCACAGGCGATCGGTCATTATAAGAATCCAGTTGTCAGAGTCCATCCATTGCGAAAGCTCATCCAAAATCCATCCACTGTGGAAGCTCGAATGGAGTTCGATTCTTGTGGGAGGTCGAAAGGAGGCCGCTTATTGTTGGAGCTCGATCGAAGATCGATTGTCATGGGAGTTCGGAGTAACGACCTGGCCGATGGATCCCACCCCATGGTAGAAGGTCATCTGAGATCCGGCTATGAAGAAGCTCGATTGAAGTCTACTGTAGGAGTTTGGAGTAGATTGCTCGTAGTAGAAGTTCGGAGTAGACCGTCTGTAGTAGAAGTTTGGCTCTCACAGGAGCTCGGTTGGAATCCTGAAGGTAGTCAACCGCCGTAGAAACTTGGATGGAGTTTGATTACTATAGAAATCTCATTGTCAAAGAAGCTCGGATATTGATAGAGTCTGAAAGAAGTTTGGAGAATAGTTGATCACTATAGAAGGTCAGCTGACAGTGAGGCCTAGAGAGCCTTTGGAGTGGTACGGTAGATGGATGGAGAAGCTCATTGTCGGAGAAGTCTGGAAGCGTCGGTCTTTTACAAACTTCGGACGGGGGGTATTTTGTACCCAACAAAACCTTTTGCCTATTTAAAGGGACCTTCTCTAAGGCTCTTTATCTCTAATTTTCAGTAGCCCATGCCTCTCACAAAAACTCCCCATGCCCCCTTTCTCTTCTCCCTCTCTTCTCCCCTAAGGTCCCAATGCCCAAAGGTGTTGGGCATCCCATATCTCCATGCCTAAGAGGAGCTTGGGCATCTTCTTGCTTTCTAGTTTCCAAGCCTTGATTGCTTTATAATCAAGGAAAGAAAAGTAAGAGAAGAAGAAGAGAAAAGATCAAGGAAAGGATCAAAGAGTTGATCGTGATACAGGCTTCATTCAGATTTGTAGAAAAAATATTTTTAATGAAGAAAGATCAATACCAAAGAGAGCTGTGCCAAGCTGATCTTGAGTGGATACTAAAAGAATAATATCCTACAAGCCAATCGCATACAAGATGCGATAGGATATTTTCTGTAATTCATCTTCCAAACTCATGTAATTGACATTAATATTATTAATAAAATAAGTATTTTTGATTCATTATATGCTGCATCTTTTTGTTCTTAAGATTATAATGAACCTCATAGCTCTAGACAACAATTTTAGGACCGTAATGAGATCATGCCAGTGAGACTTAAATCTTTAATAGCCATGACCAAAAATATTTTCGATTCATTGAGTCAGGGATTGATGATACTGGTAAGATTGGCATGTCCTATGTATGCTCAGAAATAAGGATGGTTGATCTCACAACCACTTGTGTGGTAACACTAATACAAAGATATGGATACTCATTAGAGAATTAGCTTACTGAATAGACCTACGAGAGAATATCAGATGGAATCTTATTTACATGTCAACTGATGATTCTCTAATGGGAGTTGTGTAAGTGATTCTTTGATCTGAGATCGCCATAGTACCTTGTGTACATGAATCCATATTTTGGTTCACTTTCTAACTTGATTCTTTGATCCTTGTATGGGGTGTTTTGAATATGGTGAAGTATGTATGGAGGTTGTGAGTGATCAATAAGGGATCAATCACTCCTAATAAGGGGAGCGAACATCCTATGTGATCTCATAGGTCGGTGATTCTGAATGTCTTTGACCTAAGCAGGATGATAATTAGAAAAGGGTTCTAATATATCATCAACTGAATCATCATCTTCTAATCGAGATATACTTAGATAAGTGATTGGATTTGACATATTTTCATACCCACAGCTCATCTGGGATGTTGTTTGATTGAAGGATTAAATTATACGATAACTTGCCACTGAAGAGTATTTTGATAATTTTTTATCAAAATTTTAAATCTTTTGGATAATCATGACATATTTTTAGATATCAATCTTGACTTATGAACTCATCAAAATTAAAAGAGTTTAATTCAAAAATTAATTACGAAGAGTCCTAGTTGATTGGGACTCTTCGGATGACCTAATCTGATCAGATTAGGGTCACATCGAAAGTCTAGATCCACTGCTAGCTAGATTTAAAACTCAATGGATCACACACTTTAAGATTTGACCTTAATTTGATTTAATTAAAATTTAATATAAATTTTAAGAATTAATTTGATATACCAGCACATTGTATTAATCCAAATTCCTAAATTGGTTTAGATCAAAGTGTTTGAGCTAACCTAGACCAGTTATTTTTTACTTAATGGGATTGGATCAATTTTAATTAGATCCTTATCAAATTTAAAATAATTTCAAGTGGAGAACTCTTTTGCACCCACCAAATGTCACACCAAAAATAAATTGCTGCCCAATTCTAATTAGCGTGTAAAGATGAAGAGTCCTTCTTCATGAAGGATCTTATCTTAATGCGTTGCCTTAAATTCTCATCTAGATACCTTTTGATTTAATGCCAAATTAATATGAAATTTTTTTGAGGTGTAGAAGAGGAGGAGTCCTTCTATATGAAGGCTCTCCTATGCCAAAAATCATACACTATTCACCACATGAGAATGTGGAGTGCCAAAGGTTGGCACCCCTTGGTCCTTCTCATGTCCCTTACTCCCCTATTTAAATGGGCATCCCATATAGCCCACGTACTGGGTTTTTGGGTAAAAACTAGAGATAAGTGGCATGTAAATCAGAAGAAAAAATTTGAAAAAAAATTGAGAAAAATACAAGAAAAATTTGAGGGGCAAAAGTTGTAAGAAGGGTGGTGAAAGAATTAGCAAGTGTTGCTAGTGTGCCCTAGGGTTTGATTTTTTCATATGTTGGAGTCCAAAATCAAATCTTAAGTTATGAGACATCTGAAGAGTGTCTTCTTGGTGTGATTTTAGTGGTAAGATCAAAAGTGACTAAACTTTGATGTGATTGTTCTTTGAGTTTGAAGCTGGTAGTGTTCTTAAGAAGATAAGGCTGCGGCAGTGTACCGGTTAGGAAGGACTTTGGCCAACTTTCATGTGGATTATCATTGGAGGGCTTCTACTTTAGAGCCTTATGGAGATCACCAACATGTCACATTATCTTTTTGGTGAAAGTAAAAATTCTATCCCTTTGCAAGCTTGTTTTGTTTTGATCGACATCGGCGAGGTGATTTTAGGATTTGGATTTCGGCTCGATAGTTTTAACTATTAAATCTATTGATTTGTTTAGTTTTAAAATTTTAAAAATTATTTTCTGCTATGTGGCTGAAATCTAACTATGGTATCAGAGCCATCCTTATTAAATTTGATCAAACAAGTATAAAGTAGTGGTATAGAATTGTTCTTGTTCATATATTACCAAAAATATTGCTTCAATTTTTAACATCGATAAAATCAAAAAAATTATTTTTGACTTTATAAGAACCATGAACTTAAATTTTAATTATTAAATTTATAAATTTATGATAATTTAAAATTTATATTATCATGGTAGCTTGATGCTTAAATCGATTTATGGTTAAGGGTGTTATGCATGCCTAATATGATTAAGGTTTGCTTTATTTTTGATATGCTTGATATATGTTATGTCTTCTTTCGCACCCTTATATGCTTTTTGGCATGATTATATGATTGCTATTATGACTTGTAGATGCATGTCGAATTACATAATATGTTTAGCATATTTTTATATAGTTGTAGTTAGGATGTGCCGAGACCAGTTCAAAGATCCTCTTAAAAATTATATTAAGTTGTAATATCAGAATTCACTTTCCATTCAAATATCAAATTCATTAAATCAATTGATGTCGAAGAAAGTGTGAAAGATAATTTTTTAATTAGATTCGTATGCTGGCCTAGCTAACTTTGTTGGTGTCTAAGAAAAGCTACGGGGAGACTCCCACCTATTGACCTGGCCAATTTGGTCTTATTGAATTTTGGACTTAGATTGATTAGTGATGTTGACACTACAAGAGCCTTCCTTCAAACTTGATCAATAGAGTATGTCAAGATCTTAGTGAGCTTATTGTGCTATCCATAAGACTTACTATAAAAATTGATATGATATTGACTAAGTGCATATTGATGCTTATGGCATATTTAAATAGTGTTGCTTTGTTATGCTATCCACAAGGACATCATTATTTTAAGTATGACCATATGGGATTGAAGGGTTAACTTAACTAGAACATTATAGTTTGTTGTGCTATCCACAAGATTATATGTGATCTAGAGATAAAAAAAAATATTAAGAATTGTATAAGTATAATTGGTAAAGAGTTACCTACTCTTGAACTCATGAATGATTGTTGTGCTATCAACAAGGTGTTTGTGAGAAATAGAGATCTCAATCTCACTAAAAAATATGAGTATGTTTCTCAATTTTCATACTTGAGGACTATAAAGTTCGATAAAATAATGGAAGACATAATTAGATAAAAGTCTTAATCTAGTTGTGCATGTCATCATGAGTTATCCGTTTATATTGTATTCTTGTTATTGTAGATTAACTATACATATGGCATCCTCACTATCACATAAGGGCATACTAGATACAAATAAATTGATCGGACCTAACTACATCGACTAATTAAAAAATTTGAGAATAGTTCTCACTCAGGAGAAAGCCTTCTACATTCTGGATACACCTGCACCCGATATGATCAGGAAAGATGCTTTCGAGGAGGAAAAGGCCACATACAAGATGTAGAAGGAGGATAGTGTGATGTTAAATGCATCATACTTGTCTCGATGAGCAATGAGCTTCCGAGACAGCATGAGGATATGGATGTTTCCTCTATACTCCTTAATCTTAAAAAGTTATATGGGGAACAAAGTAGAACCGCTAGATACGAGATATCTAAGCAATTATTTCATGCCCATATGTCTGAAGGCATCTCTGTGCAAATGCATGTCCTAAAGATGATTGATTTGATCACTCATCCAAGACAACTGGGCTTTACCATGGATGGTGAACTGAGCTAGGATTTGATCCTGCAATCTCTCCCTGACTCTTTCTCTCAATTTATTATAAATTATCATATGAACAAATTGAACACTAGCCTGTCTGAGCTGCTGAACATGTTGAAAATAGCATAGAGCCATTTCAAAGTTGAAAAAGCTCTGATACTTCTTGTCGATAAGATCAATAAGAAGAAAGACAAGAAGGGCTTCAAAAAAAAGATGAACCCTAAGGCTGGCATCTTCAAAAAAAAGATGAAGAAGGTCTCCAGCAAAGGTACTTGCTATAACCGTGGCAAGGAGGGCCACTGAAAGAGAAATTGCAAGGAATACCTTGCAACCGTGAAACCGACAAACATTGCTAAAGGTTTGTATATGATACAAACTAACTTATTATTGAGTACTTTATTTTTAGATTTTTGGGTATTGGATACCGTCTGTGGTTCACACCTTTGCAAATCATTGCAGGATCTACAAAAAATAAAGAGTCTAAATAAAGGTGACTTTGAGCTGTTCGATGCTAGTAGAGAGTCCATTCAGACAAAGCTATAGGAACCAGGGTTTTGAAGTTGCCTTCGATAAAATTTTAGAACTAAAGATCTATTATTATATCTCTAATATCGTTAGAAATATTATTTCTATACCATTATTATTGGAATAAGATTTTAAAATAAAAGTAAAGAACAATGGTTGATTCTATATATTTTTCTAACGAATATTATGAAAATACTTATATTGATAATGATCTTTTATTTTTTTTTTCATTTAAGGATAATGTACTTCATATTGATAATATGAGAAAAAAAGAAGAAGATGTGAATGACACATACCTCTGGCACTACCGATTTGGTCATATAAAAGAGTCGAGAATTAACAAGTTGTACAAAGATAAATTCTTTGATCCTTATGATTTTGAATTACATGAAACTTGTGAATCTTGTCTCATGGGTAAAATGACCAAGACTCCATTTACTGGACATGAAGAAAGGGCAAGTAACATATTAGACCTTATACATACTGATGTTTATAGTCTAATGTCAACTCAAGCCAGAGGTAGATACTCTTATTTCATCACATTTACCAATGATAGTTCTAAGTTTGGATATGTGTATTTAATGAAATATAAATCTGAAGTCTTTGATAAATTTAAAGAGTATCAAAGAATAGTTGAGAAACAAATTGGTAAAAGTATTAAAACTCTTCAATCTGATCGAGAAGGAGAATACTTGTCTAGTGAGTTTCTCGATTATTTAAAATAAAATAGAATACTCTCTCAATGGATACCTCCTTATATTCCATAATTAAATGAAATTGCAGAAAGAAAGAATCTCATCTTATTAGATATGGTGCGGTCCATGATATGTTTCACAAATCTTCTGATATCCTTCTAGGGATATGCTCTCAAGATCATAGTGTATGTCTTAAATAAAGTATCTTCTAAATCTGTTTCTCGCACACCATATAAGATATGGAAAAAAAAAAGACTCAGTCTTAGGTATCCTAAGATTTGGGATTGTCCAACTTATGTGAAAAATATTGATGGACATAAGCTGGTTGCTAGATTAGAAAAATACAAGTTTGTGGGTTATCCCAAGGAGAGTATAGGATACTACTACCACCCTACTCAACAAAAGGTGTTTGTTGGTAGGCATGCTATTTTCTTGAAGAAAGAGTTTATCCAAGAAGGAGGCAGTGGGAGATTTGTTGAACTTGTGGAAGTTCAAAATCTACAACCCATCCAAGATTCACAAACTGATTCTCAACCAGATGTGTCCTTTGTTGAGGCACAACTACTACTCATACCTCCTCTCCGAAGGTCAAGTAGAGTGCATAATGTACCACTCAGGTATGAATTTATCATTGAGAATGACAATACATCCAACATTATTGAGACTGATGATCCTACAACCTATTCGAAAGCTATCATGAGTAGCAACTCTGACAAATGACTCAATTCCATAAAATCTAAAATGGACTCCATGTATACCAACCAAGTTTGGACTTTGATTGATGCACCTGAGGGTGTGACCCCAATAAGCTGCAAATGGGTTTTCAAAAAAGAAATTAGAGTAGATGGCCAGGTGGAGACCTATAAGGCCAGACTGGTGGTAAAAAGTTTCAGACAAAAATAAGGTATTGATTATGATGAAACCTTTTCATCAATAGCCATGCTCAAGTCAATTTGGATAATGCTTGCTATTACAGCATACCATGACTATGAGATCTGACAGATGGATATCAAGACTGTCTTTCTCAATAAAAATCTTGAGAAAGAAGTCTATATGACTCAGCCAAAGAAATTTATCTCTAGTGGGAGAGCAAATCAGATATGTAAGCTGAATAGATCCATTTATGAATTAAAACAAACATCGAGAAGCTAGAACATCCATTTTGATGAGACAGTCAAATTGTTTGATTTTATCAAAAATGTAGATGAATTTTGTGTGTACAAGAAGACTAATGGGAGTGCTGTTGTCTTTTTGATCTTGTATGTGGATGACATACTGCTCATTGAAAATGATGTCCCGATGTTGCAATCTGTCAAGACATGGCTATCACAAAAGTTTTTCATGAAAGACTTGAGTGAAGTGTCCTATATACTTGGTATAAAGATCTATAGGGATAGATCAAAAAGGATACTAGGCTTGTCCTAGTCTAGGTACATTGATCTTGTGTTGAAGAGGTTCAACATGGAGGAAAGTAAAAAAGATTACTTGCCCATAGATCATGGCATACAACTCTCTAAGAAGATGTCTCTTAAGACACCTAAAGAGAGAAATAGAATGAGTTTTATTTCTTATGTTTCAGCTGTAGGATCAATTATGTATACTATATTATGTACCAGATCTGATGTGGCTTATGCCTTGAGCATTGTAAGCAGATTTCAGGCTGATCCCAGAAAGGATCATTGAAAAGTTGTGAAAAATATACTCAGGTACTTGAGAAGGACTAGAGATATTTTTTAACATATGGAGGATCTGATTTAAAACTGAAATGTTATACTAATTTTAGTTTTCAATATGATCCGGATGATAGCAAATCTATATCTGGATATGTGTTCACTCTGTATGGTGGTGCAATAAGTTGGAAGAGTTTCAAACAGTAAACTGTTACTGACTTGATCACAGAGGCTGAGTATATTACTACTAGTGAGGCTGCTAAGAAGGCCGTCTAGATGAAGAAATTCATCTCAGAATTGGGTGTGGTTACAGAGTTTGAACAATTAGTTTCTCTTTATTGTGATAATACTGGAGCAGTTGTTCAAACCAAAGAACTAAAGTCTCATCATAAATCTAAGCACATCTTAAGATGGTTCCACCTCGTTCGAAAGATAGTCAAAAGACACGATGTGATCGTGGAGCGAGTTGACACCAAGAACAATATAGCGAACCTATTCACTAAGACTTTGCCAATGTAGTAGTTTGACCGCCACCTTGATAGCATGGCCATCAAGTATAGGGGTGATTGATTTTAGTGCAAGTGAGAGATTGAAAGAATAATACCGTACAAGCCAATCACATATGGGATGCGATAAGGTATTTTCTATAATTTGTCCTCCAAACTCATGTAATTGATATTAATATTATTAATAAAATAGATATTTTTTTTCATTATATGCTGCATCCTTTTATTCTTAAGATTATAATGAACCCCATAGGTCTAGACAATGATTTTAGGACCATGATGAGATCACGTCAGTGAGACCTAAATCTTTGATAGTCATGACCTAAAATATTCTCAGTCATTGATTTATTGAGTTGGAGATCGATGATACTGATAAGACTGGCATGTCCTATGTATGCTCAGAAATAAAGATGGTTGATCTCACAACTACTTGTATGGTGACACTAATACAAGGATATGGGTACTCATTAGAGAATGAGTTCACTGAATAGACCTATGAGAGAATATCAGATGGAGTCTTGTTTATATGTCAACTGATAATTCTCTAGTGAAAGTTGTGTAAGTGATCCTTTGATCTGAGATCGCCATGAAACCTTGTGATATGGATCTATGTTTTGGTTTACTTCCTAACTTGATTCTTTGATCCTTATATGGGGTGTTCTGGATATGGTGAAGTATGCATGAAAGTTATGAGTGATCAATAAGAGATCAGTCACTCCTAATAAGGGGAGCGAACATCCTATGTGATCTTATAGGTCGATGATTCTGAAAGTCTTTGACCAAAGTAAGATAATAATTAGAAAAGAGTTTCTAATATATCATCAACTGAATCATCACCTTCTGATCAAGATACATTTAAATAGATGATTGAGTTTGACATATTTTCATACCCACGGCTCATCTGGGATGTTGTTTAACTGAAAGTTGAATAACACGGTAACTTATCACTGAAGGATATTTTGATAATTTTTTATCAAAATTTTAAATCTTTCGAATAGTCATGACATGTTGCTAGATATTAATCTAGACTTATGGACTCATCAGAATTAAAAGAGTTTAATTTAAAAATCAATTAAGAATAGTCCTAGTTGATTGGGACTCTTTGGGTGACCTAATCTGATCGGATTAGGGTTATGTCGAAAGTTTAGGTCCACTGCTGACTAGATTTGAAACCCAATGGGTCACACACTTTGAGATTTCATTTTGATCTAATTTAATTAGTATTTAATATAAATTTTAAGTGTTAATTTAATATGCTAGCATATTGTATTAACCCAAGTTTCTAAATTGGTTTAGATTAAAGTGTTTGAGCTAACCTAGACCAATTGTCTTTGACTTAATGGGATTGGATCAATTTTAATTGGATTCCTATCCAACTTGAAATAGTTTCAAGTAAAGAAGGACTCCCCTGCACCCACTAGATGCCATGCCAAAAATAAATTGCCGCACCACTCTAATTAGCATGTAAAGATGAAGAGTCCTTCTTCATGAAGGATCTTATCTTAACATGTTGCCTTAAATTCTCATCCAAATACCTTTTGATATCATGCCAAATTAATATAGAATTTTTATGAGGCATAGAAGAGGAGGAGTCCTTCTATGTGAAGTCTCTCCTATATGAAAAATCATACACAATAAATTTATTCACCATGTGAGAATATGGAGCGCCAAAGGTTGGTGCCCCTTTGTCCTTCTCACGTCCCTTAGTCCCCTATTTCAATGGGGCATCCCATATGGCCCAAGTGCTGGGTTTTTAGGTGAAAACTAGAGATAAGTGGTGTGTAAATTAGAAAAAAAAATTGAGAAGAAGGCAAGAAAAAATTGAGTGGCAAAAGTTGTAAGAAGGGTGGTGAGAGAATTAGCAAGTGTTGCTAGTGTGCCCTAGGGTTTGGATTTTTCATATGTTGGAGCCCAAAATCAAATCTTAGGTTGTAAGACATCTGAAAAGTATCTTCTTGACATGATTCTAATGGCAATATTGAAAGTGACTAGGATTTGGTGTGATCATTCCTCGAGTTTGAAGTCGGTAATATTCTTAAGAAGACAAGGCTGCGGTAGCGCACCGGTTAGGAAGGACCTTTACCAACTTTCGTGTGGATCACCATTGGAGGGTCTCTACTCTGGAGTCTTGTAGAGACCACCAATATATCACATTATCCTTTTGGTGAAAGTAAAAATTCTATCCCTTTGCATGCTTGTTTTATTTTGATCGACATCGACAAGGTGATTCTAGGATTTAGATTTCGGCTCGATAGTTTTAACTTTTAAAGCTATTGACTTGTTTGGTTTTAAAATTTTAAAAATTATTTTTCGTTGCATGGCTGAAACCTAACAGATACTTGTAGAGGCTGGACACTTGTGTAACTAAGAAAGAATCTACTCTCTTCCAGATCTAGATTGGAAGCAAGAAATTGTAAAATAGATATGTGATTCAATCATATATTCAATTTTAGCATAAAATTCAGCATGTGTTCAATTTCAGCATATGAAGTAGAACTTTATATTCTATATTTTATGCATGTATGATTAAAATTAAAAAAATATTTTAATCTTCTATTCTACTATGTTGTTTAGAAAAAAAAAATTAAAATATACATGCATGTCCCGATGTAAAATTCCAACAGTGGTATCAGAGCCACAGATTTCATATGCATGAAATTGACATATATGTTTTGAAAGGAGCTTCAAAATTGATTTTTCTTGATGCATGAGATATATAGATGATTACTTTGAATCTAAAATTTATTTTAGATTTAATTTTTAATTCATATACTTGATATGAGAAGGCATACATAGATCTGAAATTTATTCTTGATCGATTTTTAGTTCATATATATGTGATATGTAGATACATGCACAAATCTAAAAATTAATTTGACTTGATTTATGATTCATATATGAGATATATGATTATATATTTAGGTCTAAAAATTAGTTTCAATATGATTCATGATTTGTATATGAGATATATGAGATCATATTATGAACTAAATTTTTGTTTAGGTCTAAATTTTGCTTATATATATATATATATGTGATATATGTTTGTATGTTAAATTTAAAAATTAATTTTATGATTTAAAACTTACCTTTCATGCAAAGAATTTAGATCTAAAATTTAATTTTGGAATCTAAAATTTATGTTTGTACATAAGGATTTTACATATAAAAAAATCAAAAATTAGGTCATGTAATTAGATTACATCTAGAGTTTTTGATTTGAACATAATGGGTCTAATTCGATTAAGTAATTGATCAATCAAAATTAAGTGTTCATTAGTATTAGATCAATTAAGTTATAAGATCATGTAATTATTATTGATCAAATCGATTAGATCTCATATATAGAATCAGTTAACCTAAGGACCTAATTTGGCTCAATGGCTTGAGCCTGATTCGCTTAAGCTAACCTATTTGGATCAATTGACCTATTGATGTCTCAGGCAAGTAGTTGAGAGGTGGTTATTTAATTGATTTCATTTGCTGATCTGTTCAATTTATTAGTGTCTAAGAAAAGCAATGGGGGGACCCCCACCAATCTACACTTACCTAGTCAATTTGAAAGATTGAGCCTTGAATAAGATTGCTTGGCAATTTGATTTAGCCCATGCCAGTTAGATTGATCATATGATGACTGATTAGATGAGACCTAATCCTAAACTAGCCCATAAATATTAAGTCCATAGATCTTCCACCATTGTAGATGTACGGGCATGCTACTGGTATTGATTGTTCTCGACTGATCACAATGGTTCAGTTGCACTGGGAACACGCAACCACTCTATTAGCAAAGAGTTGTTCCAGGGTAAGGATAGGGATGGATCCAATAACTGTTAGGTGAGGATCCCAATGATGGCCTTGCACCTACTTGTGAACATGGATCAGGCTTAACTAAGAAGTGTGGTCAATAACTATTAGGTGAGTCCACATAACTTAGAGAACAAGTCACTGCAACATGCTTATATTGGAATTCAGGGTTTGGTGCATGCATATGTATTTCAAAAATTTTATTTTCTAAACACTATAGTGAAGAATAAGATTAAAATACTTTTAATCAAAATTATACATACATGAGAATATAAAACTACATAGATTTATCTCATATACTGAAATTGATATATGCTGAAATTCAGATTGTGATCAAATCACATACCTATTTTGCAATCTTTTTCTACAAATCTGGATCTAAAATAGAAGAGGTTCTCTCTTAGCTATACAAGTATTCAGCTTCTATGAGTATCCACTCAGGATCAGCCTGGAAGAGCCCTCTTCAATCTAAATTTTTTTCTCTATGAAAATTCAGCCTGCTGAATCTGAACGAAGTCTGGATCGCAATCAACATTTGATCTCTTTTCTTGATCTTCTTCTTCTCCTCTTCTCTAGCTTGTCTCCTTGCTTTGTACTACTACAAAACACCAGCAACTAGTAGATAGGGGATGCCCAACAGCTTGGGCGTGATGGAGAACTTAGGACGTCTGAAGTAAGGGGTGTGTGGGATGCCCAAGGGAGAAAGAGAAGGGAGAGGAAGAGAGGGCATGGAGACTCCTTCTAGGTGTGAGGGGCTATTGGTTTTGATGCTTTAGGGATCTTAGAGGAGGTTCCTTTAAATAGGCATAAAGATTGAATCCTATTCAATCACATAATACAAGTCCTACTTGCATTAGGTTTCCTATTAACTTAAGTTATCCAACTTACTTTAAGAGACCCTTTAGGCAGCAACAATTAGAGCCCTTGCATCCATAATTAGACACCCCAAAATACACCCAAGAGACACCGCATAGGAGAACTAAAGGTCCTCTAATCAATGGACACACCCAACGTGATCAAATCAAGGTGGCGCCCAAGAATAACTATCAAGAAAATTAATTAGAGACTTGTACCCTTAATTTATATGATCCATAACCTTAGACATCCAACAATTAGAGTCTCATGAATCTTATTCATATAGGTTATTAGCAGGTAATTATGTTAGAATTATCTTATCAAATAAGTAATCCCAATGGAAAGAGGAATTGGATCCAACCATGTGCTAGTAAGGTTACCATGAACCCAATAAATTTTTCTCAATTTAATTGACACTTCATAATCTCAATTCCTTATTCCAGGCCTAATCTTTTTATTATATGACCCTATAGATTCAATTCTATCTGATAATGAGATATACAATGATCTCTATCATCGTATCATTGAAACTCTTTTCAATGGATCGGAATAATTTCACTCTAACTCAGCAAGGATTATCGATCCAGAGCAATCCTAGTGAGCTCTCACAATCTATAAGTGACACCTAGCAGTATGTCATGGCAATCCAGTAGAACTGAAATGAATCTCTAGGTGTAGTTAATGTGTGATTCAGTCCCTCTATCGTGAGTCCCGACTTGATGGCAGGTCATATATAAATCATCAAACCTCATCATCAGTCATATGATAGATTTGATTAGCTCAAGCCCATTTGTGACTTCTATGAAAATTTTTTTTCATCAATCATATTGCTGTGGCCATAAACTCTTGGACTTAGCCTCCCAAATCTCATAGGACTACTCCTCTCTATCAAGATCGATAGATCCTATCTTGATGCGCACCCCACTCCTACAATGGACCAACTATCGCCAACATCCACTACGAGGGTTCATTGAGATCCATGTTTGTGTGCCAGTCAAACTCCAGCAGCCTCACTGCAAGTAGCAGTACTATCTTAAATCAAAGGATCAGTCATATAACTACAGTATCGAGATAATCACTGATGATCGAATAAAAATTCAAGTGATCTATCGTAAGGTCATGCTCAGTGTTGGTGCAGAATTTCATTGATGCTGGAGAAGCTGCAGTCAAGGGGATCACGGCCGCCATCGGGACCTACAAAGAAAGTCTAAACTGGAGTTGGGGGTGCTCCGACAAGATCCTCCGACGCTCAAGTCAGTACTCTGCTTCAACAGAAATGAAGCACTCGAATGGGATTTTAGCAAAGTTTAGAGATAGTGCTTAGAATTTAGAGGAGAACGTATTTGGGGGGTCTCTTTTATAGATGGGAGAGCGTAACCGATTGACAGTGACGTCCGTAACTGCTTGGTAGTGGGTTGTTCGGAGCCACGTGGAGTTTGTTACAGAGAGTGGAGTGGTGTCCATTGTCGCGACTTACCGGAGAGTTTGGGTCAGACGGCTGAAGCTCGATTGGGATGTCTGGTGGAGTGGAATAGCTCTCTGTCTCAGCAATCTAAGAGAAGCTCGAATGTTTTCGAAGTTACTGATGGGTTAACTGTTGTTGGATGCCTTAGGCATTGATGCTACAGATGGAAGTCATCTGCTGCAGAAGCCCGGATGGAAACTTTCTGTTGGAGGAATCCGACTGGAGTCCGATTGCTAGAGAAGTCCGTCAGAAATTTATCTGATGTAGAAGCTTGTCTGAAGACTATCCGCTGGAGAGGTCCAGTTGCATGAGGAATCCGGCAGAAGATCGATCGATAGTGGAATTCAGAAGGTGCTATAGAAGGTTGACCGATAGAAGAGTCCGAAAGGTGTTGTGGAAGTTCGTCCGCTAAAGGAGTCTAGAGGATACTATGGAAGGTCGACTGCTGAAGGGGTCCGGAGGAAATTTATCTGTTGGAGGGATCTGGTTGGCACTGTTGAAGTCCGGTTGGCACTGTTGAAGGTTGATGGCTGAAGGGTACGGAAGACATCAGAGATAGTCGGTCACTGTAAAAATCTAACTGCTGGAGCTTGTTTGTTGTAGAAGTTCGTCTGAAATCCATCCGCTGTAGAAGTTCGGACGGAGTCCGATTCTTGCAGAAGTCTGGAAGGAGGCCGCTTACTGTAGAAGCTCGGATGGAGACCGGTTGCCGTGGAAGCCCGGATGGAGACTACTTATTGTAGAAGCTCGGATGGAGACTGGTTGCTGTAGAAGCCCGGATGGAGATCGCTTATTGTAGAAGCTCGACTGAAGTCCACTTGCAATAGAAGTTCAGATGAAATTCGCTTACTGTAGAAGCTCGGATGAAATTCGAAAGGCAGTCGACCACTGTAGAAACTTGGATGGAGTCTGGCTACTGTAGAAGTCCTACTATTGGAGAAGCCCGAACATTGATGAAGTTCGAAAGAAGCTCAGAGTAAAGTCGATCATGACGGGAGGAAATCTGGAAGAGATTCAGAGAGTAGTCGATCACTGTAGAAAATTGGCTGATAGTGAAGCCCAGAGAGTATTTGGAGCAGTCCGATAGACGACTGAAGGAGCTCATTATTGGAGAAGTCCAGAGGGTATGATAGGAGTTCATCCGTTGGAGGAATCTGAAGGACACTGTGGAAGGTCAATTGCTGGAGGAGTCCGGATAGTACTGTGGAAGCTCGGACGGTCGGGGGAGTTCAGAAAGATGCCGCACAAGGTCGGAAGCTGGAAGAGTCCTAGGAGGGTTGGCCTCTTACGAACTTTGGCTGGGGTTATTTTATACCCAACACTAGTCCCCCTACTTTCGAGTTTGGGTTTCGAATGAAGGAAGTATAGAGAAATTTTCACAGTTGAAGTTGCCCCCCTTGATTTCCGTACTCGATTATTTTCAGATATTTTGGCGTTTGGCGCACCGGTGCTGGAGTCTTTTCAAATCGAGGTGATTCGAAAAGATTTTTTTGAAATTTTTGCTGGAGCATCGCCCCAGGTACAGTGTAATAATGATTCTGTCAGTCGTCAGCCGTCTACCACGATGAGTGGGACATGCAGCGGTTGTAGGTCGGTCGAAGGTGATCTGCAATCATTATTGCACCGGACCCTGAGGTCTATTTAAACCCATCCCCCTCTTTCAGGGGGTTCACCTTGCTTGAGATTTTTCTTCGGTCCCCTCTTCTTCTTCGAGAGCTTCGTCCTCCTCTGGCATCCCTCTCAATCTTAGGCGCCCTTCAGGTCGACCTCCATCGCCTTCGCTGCCCTCCTACACCTCTCGAACCAGCCTAGGTTAGTTCCGGAACCCTTCTTTTTCTTGCTGTTCTTCCATTTTTTCTCCTCTGCATTCTGTCTGTTCAGTTTCTCTGCGAGCACCTTGTTTTCTATTTTTTCTAATTTTTTTGGGATTTTTATTTGATTCAAAATATCCTCCAACACTTCCTCCTCTAGTAGTTCTAGAAGTTCGTCAGCTCCAGCCCCCCAAAATCCTACTACTATATATGAAATCGTACTTAGGATCGAACCTCGTTCGATCTTTGTACCAGGCACCATTCCCAGCTCTTTGACCTCGGACGAACTCTCGCTGATTAGGATTCAATACGGAATTCTTCCGAAGTATGAGCTTGAGCTTCCCGGGCCAACTGACCGGGCTAGTGCCCCTCCCCCTGGCCGCTTTTGTTTATATCAGGAAGCCTTCCACATCGGGCTTCGACTTCCACTCCCACCTTTTGTTGTTGCTCTTTTTTGCTTTTTAAATATTTTTCTAGTTTCTGTAGCGCCGAACTCCTTTAGATTTCTGATAGGATTTCTTTTCCTCTGTCATTTAGCTGAAGTCCGGCCAACTCTTCCCTTGTTTAGAAATTTTTATACCTTTAAGCATCACCCTTTGGCAAAGGACTGGTGGTACTTCTCCCCCCAGTTCGATAGAAAGGGGTTGCTGAAAGGTGCCCCCTCTTCTATCCACAACTGGAAGGAGAGGTACTTCTACGTTCGATGCCCGACCCTGATGCTGGAATTGCCCCCTAGGGCTCCCTGAGGGACTCTGTCCGTCGAGCTTCTAGCCTGAGAAAGGATGATCTTGAAGAATCCAATAAACTTAGGACTTATCCAGCTCCTCTCCTCCCCAACCTTCTAAAGGAGCAACTTTTATTCAATGTCGGCCTGAGCCCTTTCAACCCTGCCGATATTTTTTCTTTCTCAAGTCATTCGCTGCTTCCTCTTTCTCTTATTCTATTTCTAAGCTGTGTCGATTTTTTTTCATTGTAGATATGGATGCAGACGCAGCTCAGATACTAGCCAAGGGTCTTAAGAACCACAAGAGGAAAGGCACCGCAACTTCTGGGTCGGCGAAGAAGGTGAGGGTAGAGGAGACAAGCTCGGCCATGCTTGCCCAAGCGGCCATTGTCGTTGATGCCCCCTCCGATGTCGAGCCCGCAGTCCCCCGAGCTTCTTCAAGAAGCCTTCCGATCGAGGTTTCCGCTCGAGAGTCTCATCTCGAGGAGGCACCGGGGGCCGAAAGGAAGAGAAGGAAGAAGACGGTGGCCCTCAAGATCAGCAGCAGCAGGGCAGCCATCGAAGGGTCCAATGGCTCCGAAGAGGATCCGAGGGAGAATCCCTTCAACAACAGGGATTTAATAAAAAGATTGGTCGACGGGTGCATTTTGCCCGAGATCGTCCACAGGATCATCCATGTCGATCCTAAACAGCGAGTTTGGGACTCTCTGGGGTCTTTTCTTGAGGTAGGCCAATTTACTTTTTTCTTCCTTTCGCTTCTTCACTTAGTTCATTCTTTAGCTTTCATATTGACTTCCTGGCCGCTCTTGCTGATTGGACACCAACTCATCGCCAACATCCAGGCGATAAAAAATGCAAAGAAGGAAGCAGCCCAGGCAGAGGAAGGTCGCCAGACTAAGGCTGCCCGTCTTAAGGAGAAAGTTGCCGAAGTCATGAGTCTCCAAGAGGCACTCCAGAAGGAGGAACAAACTTCAATGGATCTGAAGGCTGCTTTGGAGGAGGAAAGAAGGAAGGCAGAGGCCGAGGTCTCCAAGCTGAAAGAGCAGATCCCGACCCTAGTTTTGGAGGCAAGGGCCCAAGCAGTAGAGGAGTTCAAGACCTCCTCCGAGATGAGGGATCTGAATATCAAGTTCGGCCAGGCCACCTTTATCAAAGGCTTCGAGCTTTGTTAGTAGAGGGTGGTCGAAAAGTTTCTTGAACTCGACCTCAGCTTCCTGGATGAAGCATCCGACGATGAAGCCAGACCTTCCGAAGCTGCTGCCGGTCTCCCTCCAGTCGGGACCTCTTCAACTGCCGCAGCTGCCGTGACTGACCTTCCGAGGGCACCGAGCTCCTCCACTTCTGCTCCAGAGGTTCGAGACCTCTAATTTTATACTTTTTCTTTGTTATAACTTTTTTTTCTCTTTCTCTTATACTTAGGAATTATTCAATCAATGAAATCGAATTCCTCTTTACAGAGAGCTCCTTTTTCTCCTTCTACTTTCTTTTTCCTTTTTTTTTTCTTGCAATGATTTGCATTGTGACGCTCTTGTTTTCTGACAACAGTGCCCTGCCGAAGCTCTTCCCCTACCGCAGGGGATTTCTTTGAAGTCTATGATCCGGGATCTGAGAAGAAAAAGTCGTCACCTAATGAAGAAATCAAAGAAGATGGACGACGAACTTCATAGGCTGAGGAAGAGCCATTCGGAAGCCACCGTGGAGGTTACTCGCTTTCAGAACCTCCACAAAAAGGACTTCATGGACTACATCCAGAAGAAGGCCAACTTCGAGAAGGAGCTTGAGGAACTCCAGAAACACGCCAGTGACCAATCTTGGACTCAGGCCTCCAAGATCAGCTCCCTCGAGGTCGAGTTGGCGGCCACACGGGAGAAGATCGGCCAATTGGAAGGGAGCTTGTCCTAGCTTCCAACTTAGGCTGACTACGATCGGGACTGGTCAAAAAAATTCTCCGACCTTCAGAAGCAGCTACAGGATGATGAGATGAATTACAACACATACCGAGTTGACTGGTGCGGGCAAATAGACAACTACAGAAGGAGGCTCAAGACGGTGACTGACGAGGTTGCTCGCCTTCAGAAGCAGTTGTCCGAAAGAGCCCAGGCCATTTCGATTTAAGGCTCCGACGAGCTTCGATCTTTGAAGAGGACCATGGAAGAACTGTCCATAGTCCTTGAGAAGGAGAAGGCCGAACTGCAGTGGCTGAAAATTCAGCTGGCCTATGAGCAGCAGGCGGTCAAGGATGTAGAAGTGGAGTTTGAAGTTCTGAGGAAGAGGCTTCGAGAATCGAAGGGCGAAAGCCGGTGGTTTCACCAAATGTATCAGGAGATGCTGTTAAGAAAGAAGGAACTGGAAGAAGAAGTTGAGAACTTAAAGCAATCGCTGATAATGGCTGGAATCGAGAGTCCGAAGTCAGAAGAAGCCGAGCTTCCTTAGAGCTTCTTTTACCTTTTGTTCCATGTATTCTTTTCTTTTCTTATTATTTTTTTTTTGGCCTTCAAAGGCTTTTGTAATGCTCTCTTTACTAATAAAATGAAAAAGAATTTTCTCATTACCTTGTCTATTCTTGCTCTGAGTTGTCATTTACTGAGCTTCTCTTGTCTTTCATCTTATTCGATGTCGACGTTGTTTGAAGGTTCCTGATCATCACCGCATTAATTCACCCTTTTTGTTCATGACTGAAGGTCTTTTCGAGGCTATTCAAATTTGATGCTTTCTTTCAGTGTTCGAGCTTGGGGCTCAAACTTCTCATTACTTTGAGGAAGTCTATTTTCTCTTGCTAGTGTTGGGTTCCCCCTTAGAGACTGAGGATTTTTGACAAGAGTTTTCTTCCTCATTGAGATGAGGTCCCTTGTGTCTTAGATGTAATTCATTTTTTCTCTGGCGTAGCTCGTCGCTTTCCCTTTTTCTCTTTTTCTTTTTTTTTATGTTTGGGCGAGGGTTTTCTCTCTGCTCCTGACGGAGTTGTAGGGGTGTAGAGGAGCCATTGAGAAGGCTTTTTTCCTCATCCGGTCTTAAACGATCAGATCTTCATTTGTGTCAGGATGAGGTTCTTCTCCTGTTTCTGACACAGTCAATTTCAGCTCATGTTAGGATGAAGTTTTTCTCCTGTTCTTAACAGTGCTGTGGGGGCACATAAGGGCCGTTGCGAGGGTCTCTCCCTCCATCCGATCTCTTAATAACCAGATCTTCGACTTTGCTCATGTTAGGACGAGGTTCTCCTCCTGTTCCTAACATGACTGTGGGGGTGCATAAGGGCCATTGCGAGGGCCTCTCCCCCCATCCGATCTCCTAATAACCAGATCTTCGACTTTATTCATGTTAGGACGAGGTTCTCCTCCTGTTTCTAACATGACTGTGGGGGCGCATAAGAGCCGTTGCGAGGGCCTCTCCCCCAATCTGGTCTCTTAATAATCGGATCTTCGACTTTGCTCATGTTAGGATGAGGTTCTCCTCCTATTCCTAACATGACTGTGGGGGTGCATAAGGGCCGTTGCGAGGGCATCTCCCTCCATCTGGTCTCTTAATAATCGGATCTTCGACTTTGCTCATGTTAGGATGAGGTTCTCCTCCTATTCCTAATATGGCTGTGGGGGCACATAAGGGCCGTTGCGAGGGCTTCTCCCCTCATCTGGTCTCTTAATAATCGGGCCTTCGACTTTGATCATGTTAGGATGAGGTTCTCCTCCTATTCCTAACATGACTGTGGGGGCGCATAAGGGTCGTTGCGAGGGCCTCTCCCCCCATTCGGTCTCTTAATAACTGAGTCTTGGACTTTGCTCATGTTAGGATGAGGTTCTCCTCCTGTTTCTAGCATGGCTGTGGGGGCGCATAAGGGCCGTTGCGAGGGCCTCTCTCTCCATCCGATCTCTTAATAACCAGGTTTTCGACTTTGCTTATGTTAGGATGAGGTTCTCCTCCTGTTCCTAACATGACTGTGGAGGCACATAAAGGCTGTTGCGAGGGCCTCTCCCTCCATCCGATCTCTTAATAACTAGGTCTTCGACTTTGCTCATGTTAGGATGAGGTTCTCCTCCTATTCCTAACATGGCTGTGGGGGCGCATAAGGGCCATTGCGAGGGCCTCTCCCCCCATTCGGTCTCTTAATAATCGGGCCTTCATTTGTGTCGGGACGAGGTTCTCCTCTTGTTCCTAACATGCTTAGTTTCGATTATCTGAAGGAGCTACTCCCTGTCGTTATAAACTCATGCTAAAAGAAAAGATATGCGAATATGAAACTTTTATTTAAGGCAAAGTTATTGGTAATACATTCGTAAATTTTTCGAATTCTATGGTCGCGGAAGGTCCACTCCTCCGAGCTCTTTTAGATAGTATGTCTCGACCCAGACTACCTCCCTGACTTCATATGGGCCTTCCCAGTTTGGGGCAAGTTTTTCTTGGTTCTGAGGTTGTGAAACAGCGGCTCGTCGAAGTACTAAGTCCCCCACTCTGAAGGCTTTGCCCTTGACCCGGGAGTTATAGTAACGTGCTATTTTCTGCTTGTAGGCTGCCATCCGAACTTGAGCGGTCTCTCACTTTTCTTCTAACAAGTCGAGGTTGGCCTTGAGATCCTATGAGTTGCACTGCTCGTTGAATGCCACGACTCGCACCGATGGAAGTTTGAGTTCAATCGGGATAACGGCTTCTGTTTCGAAGCCTAAGGCAAAGGGGGTCTCCCCCATGAGCAGTCTTTGGGTAGTTCGGTATGCCCATAACACATGATAAAGCTCGTCTGCCCAAGTTCTCTTTGCTTTTTCAAGTCTCGCCTTGATTCCTTGCAACAGAGTCCTGTTGGTCACTTCGGCTTCGCCATTTGCCTGTGGATGGGCTACTGACGTGAAGTTATGGGAGATATTTAAGTCCTCACAAAATTCAGCAACCTTGCTCCAGCAAATTATCGTCCATTATCAGTAATGAGAGTTCTGGGTAAGCCGAACCTACAAACGATTGACTTCCAAATGAAGTCCTGTACTTTAGCTTCTGTGATTTTCGCCAAAGGTTCGGCTTTGACCCACTTGGTGAAGTAGTCAATTGCCACCAGGAGGAACTTCTACTGCCCGAACACCATGGGAAAAGGTCCAAGGATATCCATCCTCCATTGTGCAAACGGCCATCGGACACTCAAGGGTGTAAGTTCGGAGGTGGGTTGTCTTTGGATATTCGCATATCTCTGACACCGATCACACTTTCTAACATATTCAATGGAGTCGTGGTACATTGTAGGCCAGTAATAACCTTGTTAGAGCAATTTATGGGATAAAGATCTAACCCCCAAGTGACTTCTGCAGACTCCTTCATGTACCTCTCACAAGGCAATGTCGGCTTCAGAAGGTCGGAGATATTTCAGGAGGGGCAAAGAGTACGACCTCTTGTACAGCTTGCTCTTATAAAAGATATATCGGGAGGCCTAGTTTCTAAGCTTCTGAGCTTCTTTTGTATCATGAGGAAGAACCCCATCTTTGAGGTATGCAACCAGTGGGTCAATCCAGTTGGGTTCATGGCTGATCTCCATTACAAGCTGCGGTTCTTCCGTACTTGGACATTTCATAACTTCGAAGAGGACTTCCTTGGGTAGTTCAGCCAGAGCCAGTGTAGCCAACTTGGAGAGAAGATCGGCCCTGGTATTTTCTGCTCTTGGAATCTGCTTGATGTCAAAGCTGCCAAAGGCAGGGATGATCTCTTTCACCTTTTCGAGATACTTGGCCATATTGTCCTCCCAAGCTTCATAGTTTCTGCTGACTTGTCCCACCACAAATTAGGAGTCACTGTAGACTTCGAGCCGATCTACTTCTAATTCTTTGGCGATCTTCAGTCCTACAATTAGAGCTTTATATTCTGCTCCATTATTTATCGCAAAAAATTTGAAGCGCAGTGCGTACTCCGCGATAATTCCTTCCGGATTGACCAAGATCAGGCCCACGTCCGCACCTGACATATTGGAGGAATCGTCCACATAGAGGGCCCAAAAACCATCAGGGAGATCTATTCTTTCCTCGGGGGAGTTCGGCTGGAGCCCTGGGTTGTCAGCTTCACCTTGTTCAAGTTCGGCTTCTTTTGGGATAATGCATTCCACTATGAAGTCTGCTAATATCTGGACTTTTATCGTCGGTCGAGATCGATAGTTGATGTCGAATTCTATGAGCTTGAACACCCATTTCGCTATCTTTCCAGAAGTATCCGCTCGATGCAGAACTACCTTAATCAACTGATCGGTGAGCAGTATTATGGTGTGCCCTTGGAAGTAAGGTCGGAGCCTTCGGGCTGGAATCAACAGGGCGTAAGTTAGTTTCTCTAACTTAGTGTACCTGATCTTGACGTCTTTCAATACTTGACTTATGTAGTAGATCGATCATTGAATTTTTGCTTCTTCCTTAACCAGAACTACTGCGAGAGCCACAGAGGAGACCGCCAGGTACAGGAACAACTCTTTTCCAAGTTTGGGCTTTGCCAATAGTGGAGGTGAGCCAAGGTAGTTCTTCAATTCTTCGAACGCTCACTGACATTCAGTGGTCTAACAGAAGTTCTTCGACTGCTTAAGAGTCTGAAAGAAAGGTAGGCACCGTTCAACCGACCTTGAGATGAAGCGATTCAGAGCTGCTACTCTCCCAGTAAGGTGCTGAACTTCTTTTATTGACTTCGGGGTGGTCATTTCTTGGATGACACGAATCTTTTTCGAATTTGCTTCGATCCCGCACCCTGATACCATAAAGCCCAAGAATTTTTCTGAGGTTACTCCAAAAGCGCACTTGGTTGGGTTCAGCTTCATCTTGTATTTTCGGAGGACGCTGAAGGTCTCCTCAAGGTCAGCAACGTGGTTCATTGAGGATTTGCTTTTTACAAGCATGTTGTCCACATAGATCTTCATGTTGCGGCCGATCTGCTCTTTGAAGATCTTGTTCACCAGCCATTGATAGGTCGCCCCTACATTTTTAAGGCCAAAAGGCATGACCCTGTAACAGTAAAGACCACGGTCAATGATAAAAGTAGTCTTTTCTTCGTCCTCTAGTGCCATCCTGATTTGATTGTAGCCAGAGAATGCATCCATGAAAGTGAGAAGCTCGTGGCCCAAGGTTGCATCCACTAATTGGTCAATTCTAGGCAGAGGATAACTGTCCTTCGAGTAGGCTTTGTTCAGCTTTTCGAAGTCTATACACATCCTCTACTTGCCGTTCACCTTCTTGACGAGAACCATATTGGAGACCCAATTCGGATAGTTGACTTCTCTAATGAATCCTGCTTTCAGGAGTTTATCAACTTTCTCAGCTATTGCCTTCTGCCTTTCCGGTGCATGACCTCAAATTTTTTCCTTCATCGACCGATGTTTGGGATCAACAGCTAGATGGTGTTCCATGACTTCCGCATCAATCTCCGGCACGTCCGTTGGAATCCAAGCGAAAACATCCGCATTCTTTTGTAGAAAATTGATGAGCTGTGTCCGTACCTCTTCTCCCAAGCGGGAGCCGAGCTTCACCATGTGCTCTTCATCCCCATCGTTCAAAGGAATTGAGACAAGATCTTCAATTGGCTCATCCCGTTCTTCAGCAAGGTCGTCACGGGTGTCTAATCCATCAACCGGACATGGGTCAGACTGACCATTTCTTTGTAAGGCTATGTTATAGCAGTGTCTTGCCAGGACTTGATCTCCTCTAACCTCTCCGACCCCTTGGCTTGTAGGAAATTTTAATTTCAAATGGTAGGTCGATACCACAGCTCGGAGGGTATTGAGGCCAGGTCAGCCGAATATTGCATTGTAGGCAGACAGCGCCCTTACTACCAGGAAATCCACTTGCGCTCTAGATTATTTCGGGTAACGACCTGCAACTACGATCAAAGTTATTACTCCTTCCACTGGCACAGCATCGCCAATGAACCCTATCAATGGGGAGCTTATCGGCCCTAATCGATCATCCGGAATGGATATTTTTGAGAATGCATCGTAAAATAAAATATCGGTCAAGCTTTCATTATCAACAAGAATGCGGCATACATCATAGTCAGCAATATTTAAAGAAACTACAACCGCATCATTATGAGGGAATTGAATCACCTGGGCATCTTTTTCAGTAAAGGTTATAGATTCTTCAATCCTCTACCGCTTGGGAAGGTCCGACCGATCCACTGGCTGCTCTCCGTCGGGGTCTTCCAGAGATGGTGTTGATGATTCCAATTGGAGGCCGATCTTCAGACTGTTCTTTCCTCTTTGGTGGCTCTGGTTGTGGTAGGGCCCTCGGTCGATCTTTCCTACCTTCAAGCCAGCGTAGGATGAATCTGTTGAGCCGACCTTGTCTGATGAGCTCCTCGATCTCATCTCGAAGCTGAATACACTCCTCTGTGCTGTGGCCGTGGTCATGATGATAGAGGCAGAACTTGTTAGGGTTGCATTTCCCATGGTGTGTGCACATCCTTTAGGGCCTTGGCAGCTGCTCCCTGATCTCCATCAGCACTTGAGTTTTTGGAGCATTGAGAGGGTTGTAGCTGTGGAATCTTTCTGGGGGAGAGCTCCACCAAACTCTGCGATTTGGGCTTCTCTGCCTACGAGCTCAGAGGGGAGTTCAGACACACTTGTGTTTGGGGGGAGTTTGAGAATGTGGCCGAGCTTCACTCAGTCCTTCTTCAGCTGTGGGCTTGCTGGAGTCACTCACCTGCCGCTCTTTCGCGGCCTCCTCATCCTTTAGCTTGAAGGCTTCCTCTGCTCGGGCATATCCTTCGGCCTGAGCTAGCAAATCAGCGAAGTCCCTGAGATACTTCTTTTTCAAGGAAAATAGAAGGTTATTCTTTTGAAGACCGCTCTTCAGGGCGGCCATTGCAACTAATTGGTCCAAGTTCCGGACCTCCAATGCAGCGGCATTAAAACAGTTGACATAAGTTCAGATGGATTTTCCCTCCTTTTGCTTGATGTTGATGAGGGACTCCGAACCTCTCTGGAGACGTCGGCTGCTGATAAAATGAGCCACAAACTGGTGGCTCATTTGATTAAAGAAGAAGATAGTACCCGACTTCAATGTCGAGTATCAATTTCTTGCTGCTCCCTTCAAGGTAGATGGGAAAGCTCGGCACAGGATGGTGTCTGGCATGCCATGGAGTAGCATCATTGTCCGAAAGGTCTTCTGGTGGTCAACCGGATCTGAGGTCCCGTCGTAGCTCTCAAATTGGGGGAGCTTGAAGTTCGACAAGATCGATTCCTGCATAATCCTTTGAGAAAAAGGAGGGTCAGTACAGATATCCTCACCGTAAGCAGAGGGAGCATGGCGGAGCTCTTCGATCCAACGGTTCATCTCTTGAAACCTTTGATCTAGGAGATCCTCTCGATCATGAATCTCGAGGGTCTTTTGACAGAACGGAGGTAGAGACCCTCCGGGAGTAGAATCGTTATCAGACAGAGGGCTCTCCACCCTCTGCTTCTCCTTTTTGGGGGATACAGGGCGACTGGCCCAAGTGGGCCGCCCGATCACTGGATTCTGGAACTCCGGTGATGCTCTTTCCAGCTGCACAGATGCCTGCGGATGCTGCTGCTGCTACTACATGGTCTGTACCGCTTCAGTGAGGTCCCTGACCTGCTGAACTAGTA
Organism: Elaeis guineensis; assembly: GCF_000442705.2. NCBI lineage: Eukaryota > Viridiplantae > Streptophyta > Magnoliopsida > Arecales > Arecaceae > Elaeis > Elaeis guineensis. Next base: position 56,358,762 of record NC_025998.2, on the reverse strand, counting down.
GGTTGAACTGCTCCATGCCGACTGCTATTGCCGGAGGAGGAGGAGCCTGAGAAACTAGAAATGAGGTCGGAGCTGGCGGATCTTGCTGAGATCTGGCCATGGAGGCCGTAGATCGCCTGGTGGATGCCTTTCAGGGAGGCATCAGGTTGGGATCTGGCTAGAGAAGAAGAAGAAGATGTCGAAGAAGATGATCAGAGACAGTCCTGTTGAGTACTCCTTTAAGAAGAAGGGTCCTATGAAGACACAGCCCTTCCTTTAGTGCCAATTCTGTTGGTGCAGAATTCTGTCGATACTGAAGAAACTGGAGTCGAGGAGATCACGGCCGCCATTGGGACCTGCAAGGAAAGTCTAAACTAGAGTTGAGGGTGCTCCGGTAAGATCCTCCGATGCTCAAGGCAGTACTCTGCTTCAACAGAAATGGAGCACTCGAATGGAATTTTAGCAAAGTTTAAAGATAGTGCTTAGAACCTAGAGGAGAATGTATCTGGGGGGTTTCTTTTATAGACGGGAGAGCGTAACTGATTGATAGTGACATCCGTAACTGCTTGGTAGTGGGCCGTTCGGGGCCACGTGGAGTTTGTTATAGAGAGTGGAGTGGTGTCCGTTGTCGCGACTTGCCGAGGAGTTCGGGTTGGATGACTGAAGCTCGGTTGGGATGTTTGGTAGAGCGAAATAGCTCTCTATCTCAAAAATCTAAGAGAAGCTCGGATGTTTCTGAGGTTGCTGACGGGGTAACTGTTATTGGGTGCCTTAGGCATTGATGCTGCAGATGAAAGTCATCTGCTGTAGAAGCCCGGACGGAAACTTTCTGTTGGAGGAATCCAGCTGGAGTCCGATTGCTAGAGAAGTCTGTCTGAAATTTATCTGATGTAGAAGCTTGTCTAAAGACTGTCTGCTGGAGAGATCCGGTTGCATGAGGAATCCGATAGAAGGTCGATCGATAGCAAAATTTGGAAGGTGCTATAGAAGGTTGACCGATAGAAGAGTCCGAAAGGTGTTGTGGAAGTTCGTCCGCTGAAGGAGTCTTGAGGACACTGTGGAAGGTCGACTGCCGGAGGGGTCTAGAGGAAATTTGTCCATTCGAGGGGTCTGGTTGGCACTGTTGAAGTCCGATTGGTACTGTTGAAGGTTGATGGTTGGAGAGGTACGAAAGACACCAGAGACAGTTGGTCACTGTAGAAATCTGGCTGCTGGAGCCCATCCATTGTAGAAGTTCGTCTGGAATCCATCCGCTGTAGAAGTTCAGATGGAGTCCGGTTCTTGTAGAAGTCCGGAAGGAGACCTCTTACTATAGAAGCTTGGATGGAGACCAGTTGCCGTGGAAGCCTGAATGGAGACCGCTTATTGTAGAAGCTCGGATGGAGACCGATTGCTGTGGAAGCCCGAATGGAGACCGCTTATTGTAGAAGCTCAACTGAAGTCCGCTTGTAATAGAAGTTCGGACGGAATTCGCTTACTACAGAAGCTCGGATGAAATTCGAAAGGCGGTCGACCACTGTAGAAACTTGAATGGAGTCTGGTTACTATAGAAGTCCTGCTGCTGGAGAAGCCCAGATATTGATGAAGTCCGAAAGAAGCTCGGAGTAAAGTCGATCGTGATGGGAGGAAATTTGGAAGAGATTCGGAGAGTAGTCGATCACTGTAGAAAATCAGCTGATAGTGAAGCCCAGAGAGCATTTGGAGCAGTCTGATAGATGACTGAAGGAGCTCATTATTAGAGAAGTCTAGAGGGTACAATAGGAGTTCGTCCATCGAAAGAATCTGGAGGACACTGTGGAAGGTCGACTGCTGGAGGAGTTCGGATGGTACTGTGGAAGCTCGGATGGTCGGAGGAGTTCAGAAAGATGTCGCACAAGGTCGGAAGCTGGAAGAATCCTGGGAGGGTTGGCCTCTTACGAACTTCGACTGGAGTTATTTTATACCCAACACTCAGTACTAGTTGTTCTCTAACAACTACCCACACTCATCATCCTGTGTCTCTATACAGTAGACTAGAGACTCATCTATCTCGAAGAAAGCAATTTGTACGTCAGTCTATCTGGATCTATCATCATCCTTCTGATGATCCTATGACCGGAAGTATTTAGAAATTAAATAAATATCTCTAATTCTCCATACCTTAAGAATATATATCGAAACTAATTCCATGGATGATTCAAGGACACATCACACTTGAATGAATAAAAACTTGCCCTTTTATTGATCAGATCAATATATTAGTATAAAATTATATCCTAGATTTATTATAATATGTCAGCTATATTGGCTTCTAGGATATACATCTAACAATCTTCCACTTGGACTAAAGCCAATTGGTCATAAATCTAAGTCTCATCTTCTCAAGGTGGACTTTCATTTTCAGTTGGCTCAACTGCTTAATCAGTGGATCTGCCATAGTGTCCGTGGAGTCTACTCTTCGTACCTCGACATATTTCTTTTTGACGTAGTCGCATATGATATGAAACCGTCACTCGATGTACTTGGATTTTTGATAAGATCTCGGCTCTTTAACAAGTGCTATAGCTCCTTTATTGTCGTAGTACAGTGGTATGGCATCCGATGTCATAACCCAGAGTTCCATGATGAACTTCTTGAATCAAAAGCCTTCTTTTACAGTATCCGAAGTAGCGACATACTCAATCTCTGTGGTTGAATCTGCTATGATGGGTTGCTTGAAACTCTTCCAGCTAACTGCACTACCATTGCAAACAAACATGTATCCTGACGTAGACTTTCTATCATCAGGATCAGTTATGAAGTCGGAATCAATATACCCCTCGACTCGCAACTCAGAGTCCCCTCCAAAGATTAAGAATAAATTTTTAGTCCTTCTCAAGTATTTAAGGATATTCTTCACAACTATCCAGTGCTCCTCGCTTGGATTCAACTGATACCTGCTTGTGACACTCACACCAAAGGCAATATCAGGTCGAGTACATAGCATGACGTACATGAGGCTCCTTATAACGAGGTGTAAGGAATCCTACTCATGCACTGTACCTCCTTAGATGTGGTTAGACACATCATCTTGGAGACACTAATACCATGCTTAAGAGGTAAGAGATCTCTCTTGGAGTTTTTCATGCTGAACCTCTTCAGTACCTTCTCTATGTACAACTTTTATGATAGACCAAGTATCTATTTAGGTCTATCACTATAGACCGTTATTTAGAGAATATAGGATGCTTTCTCTAGATCTTTAATGAAGAATTTTTTGGACAACCATCTTTTGACTATGGTCAGCATGGGAATATCATTCCCAATGAGGAGAATATCATTCACATCAATACGAGAAAGGTAATCATACTCTCACTGACCCTCTTGTACACACAAGATTTTTCTTTATTTTTGATGAAATAAAATAATTTGATTGCTTCATCAAAATAATGGTTCTAACTTCTAGAAGCTTGCTTTAATCCATATATGGACCTTTGCAGCTTGCAAACTGAAGGAACCAGATCTAGGGTTTAAGGGTTAGATCTTGAAACTTTTTCAAGATCATACAGCGGAAGACTAAAATAAACCAAAATTTATTTTCTAAGATCAGAAAATCCCTAGATCTAAAATCCTATTACATGATTATTACATAGCATTAAATCAAAAATTAAAATATATATGAATATAGTATGAACTACATGTTGATCATATCAACATGTTTCTATACTAGCTACATCTAATGTATGTATTAAATAATAGATCAGATCTATTACCTTGCAAGTTAGATGCTCTAACCTCACTGATCTAGGTTTAAGGATGATGTTGCAAGCCGCACACGTGTCCGGCCTCTAGGAGTCGTCCACACGAGCCCACGAATCTCGATCAGAAGTCCTGCTTCAGGAAATCAGCACAGTATGCTAGTACTGCGCTGATCCTTCTTTGATGGTTGATCAGGTGCCTCCTTCTTCTTGATTTGGACTCTTCCAAAGATGAAAAGTATAAGGAGGAGTTTTAGATCTGAGACACTCTCAGAAAACTCAAGATGGAGGGAGGAAAGATATGAAAACAAAAACCCTAGAAGAAGACCCTCTTCTTCTTCACGTTTTTCTCTCTAAATGCCCTAACTTGCATCTTTTATATCTCCACGACCCAAAGGTATTTCTCTTTTATTTTTGGAAGGCACAAAGGTATCTCAAATATCTGACTCTCCTTAAAATTTTATGAAGAAACTCATCTTATATAGAGAGATATGATAGAGTCCTTATCTAGGTCAAACACCTAGTCAAGGCTTATCCAAACATAGCAAGTTAAGGGACGCCCAACTCTTGAGCATCTCCTCCATATTTTCATGAATGGATCACCAGCAAAGGGTTCACAATGTAAACCCTAAAGGCCATAAAAATTCCAAAAAAAAATTGGATAAATTCGGTGCAAAATTGAAAGAGTTTTGGATTTCTAAAACTCTATCTCATAGAATTCAAAATCCAAACTTATTCCTTTTAGATTTGATCCAAACCACCTTCCATGTAAGAAAGAAGAGAAGAGACCTTTTGTGAATGTGGGAGAAATCTGGGAGAGGGCTTTTGTCGCACAAAATAAGTAGAGATTGGCGTTGAATAAGAGAGAGGGCGTGGAGAAGGATTATGTGGCGCAAGGTGGAATCCTAGTCCTACTAGGATTCTGTCTTATGACTTGTTTTAATTTGATTTTCCAAACCAAATCAAATCAAAATTTGATCAACCCAATTAAAATAGGTCTTAACCCAATTAAGAACCTAATTTAATCATATTAAATTAGATTTAAATTTGATTTAATTTTCTAATCAAATTAGAAATTAGATTGACCCAAGTCCTAGTTGAACTAGGACTAGTCTTTCCTTGCACTTGGCTTATCCAATAAACCAATTGGACTTGATCCAATCAAGCCCAAACTAAATTTAATTAAATCATATTTAATTAGACTTAATCTCAGCCCATTGGCTTAATCAAATTAAGCCAATTAGAAATCGAATTGCTAATCGATCCTCCTGCAACACTTGCACTGGGTTAAATGTCAATCGTATTGATCATTTAACCCTAGAACGATTCTTAATCGTTGATCAACCATCTGATCAGATCATGAACTCTAATGTGTGTGACCTCATAGGTCCGAACCTAAGCCGGTAGCATAGGAACAGATTCCTATACCAATCGAAGTGACCATCTAGCAATGGTACCCGACGATCGGATAGGTCGAATGTGTAGAACAACATCCTTAGAACCCATGCGGATATAGTTTTCATATAATTCATCCTCTTGACCAAAATGATCATAGGACATCCCAGAGTTCAACTGTCAACTCTGATCAGGTTGTCCACATTGTATTTCAAAATATCAAATCCATCTAATGGATTACCCTGGCCAAGGTTTTGCTAAATTGAAATACAGCGACTCATTCTTCTCCAACTCTTGGAGTGGTCAATCCCATCTCGATCACACTCTGACTTCGCAAGTACTTGACTGTGCCCAGAAGCCTTCCGTCTCTGAATTAGAAATTCAGTTAGTCCAGTACCAAAGCACAGTGAGTTGCTTGCAAGTCACTGAGGTGATCTCAAGTCTAAGGGACACTTATACCTATATCCCATCTGAGATATTCTCGATAGCAGAATGCTCTGGAGTTGGTCACGTTCCATGATGATGTACCCTTACATCTCACCTGTATGCCATACCAGTGTCTCCACACTCCTTGATTAAGAGGACAACCAACCCATATGGCCTACAGCGACCTATGCTCGATAGAAGCTGTCATCCTTATTAACAGCCTATCATTTGGTCGTGAACAGTTTTAAGGACTAATCGATAAATCCTCTCTTTATCAAACTTAAATAGTCCTAAGGACTTCATCATAGCAACGGAGTTCATTAGAAGATGAAAGCTTATGATGAAGATGCCAAATATATTTTATTTATTAACAAATCAATTACAATACTTGGTTGCTCAACCGTCAACAGCTTGACGATTGGTTTTTTGGAACACATTTCCCAACAACTCCCACTTGTCCTAAAGCCACTCGGCACAGTATCTAATACCCATCTTCGACTTGTGGTTGTCGAACTCCTTTATTGCCAGGGCTTTAGTGAAGGGGTCGGCTAGGTTCTCCTTTCCATCGATCTTCTGAAGGTCGACGTCACCTTGATCCACGATCTCTCAGACCAGGTGGAAGCGGCGCAAGATGTGCTTCGTCCGCTGATGTGCTTTGGGTTCCTTCGCCTGAGCTATGGCACCAGTACTGTCACAGTAGAGCAGGACCGAACCATCGAGGGAGGGTGCTACTCCGAGCTCGTTGATGAATTTCCTCAGCCACACAGCTTCCTTCGCGGCATCTGATGCTGCGATATACTCCGCTTCACAAACAGAGTCTGCCATAGTATGCTGCTTGGAACTCTTCCAGCAGATGGCTCCACCATTCAGAGTAAAGATATAACCCGACACACTCTTGCTGTCATCATGGTCAGATTGGAAGCTGGAGTCTGTGAACCCCACAAGTTTCAGATCTGACTCACCATAAATCAACCATTGGTCCTTAGTATTTCTCAAATACTTAAGGATGGCTTTAACCACTTTTCAGTGGTTTTCTCCAGGATCAGATTGGTATCTACTCACTACTCCTAGTGAGTATGCCACATCTGGTCTTGTACATGTCATGGCATACATGATAGATCCCACGGCTGAAGCATATGGGACTCTACTCATACGCTCTCTCTCTTCAGGAGTTGTCGGACAATCCTTCTTAGAGAGAGAAATTCCTTGGCCTATCGGTACATAGCCCTTCTTGGAATTCTCCATGCTGAACCTCTTCAGCACAGTATCTATGTACATGGACTGGGATAATCCAAGCATCCTTTTAGATCTATCCCTATAGATCTTCATCCCTAGGATGTAGGATGCTTCACCCAAGTCCTTCATGGAGAACTGTGATGACAACCAAACTTTTATTCCCTGTAGTGCGGGGATGTCATTCCCGATTAAGAGAATGTCATCCACGTACAAGATAAGGAATACCACAACTGGACCATTTTCCCATTTATGGATGCAGGGCTCTTCTCCATTCTTAATGAAGCCATACGTTTTGATCACCTTATCAAAACGCATGTTCCAACTCCAAGAAGCTTGCTTCAATTCATAAATGGATCTCTGAAGCTTGCACACCTTGGACTCATCTGTGGATGTAAACCCCTCAGGTTGTATCATATACACCTCTTCGATCAGCTCTCCATTCAGAAAAGCTGTCTTTACATCCATCTGCCAGATCTCATAATCCAGATGGGCAGCTATTGCAAGCATTATCCGAATGGATTTGAGCATTGCCACAGGGGAAAACATCTCGTCATAGTTAATACCATAACGTTGACGATACCCCTTGGCAACCAGACGGGCTTTATAGGTCTCCACCTTTCCGTCTGCGCCCCTCTTCCTTTTGAAGACCCATTTACACCCAATGGGTTTAACCCCTTCAGGTGGGTCAACCAATGTCCATACATCGTTGACCTTCATGGACTCCATTTCGGATTTCATGGCTTCAAGCCATTTCTCGGAATCAGGTCTCTGCATAGCATCCATATAGGTGATCGGATCCTCATTATTCTCATCAAGTTCGATGGGATCACCGTCCCGGACCAAGAAACCGTAGTATCTGTCCGGCTGACGCGGTACTCTACCGGATCGCCTTAATGGTGCAGGTATATTGGGCTCCGGATCTGATCTAATCATATCCGACTCAGGTTCAGCTATTGGTGTCGGTCCTTCTACCTGTTGAACTACATCAAGTTCAACCTTAGAGGCAACGGTTCCTTCACCAAGGAACTTCTTTTCTAAAAAGATTGCCTTAAGGCTGACGAACACCTTTTGTTCATCAGCATGGTAGAAAAAATATCCTTTTGTCTCTTTGGGGTACCCTATGAATGAGCATTTGTCAGACCTAGGTCCAAGTTTGTCTGTGACTAATCGTTTGACATATGCCGGGCACCCCCAGATCCTAAGGTGTGAAAGTACTGGCTTACGCCCTGTCCATATCTCATATGGAGTCTTAATTACAGACTTACTTGGAATCCTATTTAACAGATAACAGGCTGATTCGAGTGCATATCCCCAGAAGGATATCAGCAAGCTAGCAAAAAACCCATCATGGATCGGACCATGTCTAACAAAGTCCGATTCCTCCTTTCAAACACACCATTATGCTGTGGTGTTCCTGGAGGAGTCCATTGGGAGAGAATCCCATTCTCTCCTAGATATGTGAGAAATTCACTAGAAAGGTATTCTCCTCCTCGATCAGATCGAAGAGTTTTAATACTCTTCCCAGTTTGTTTTTCTACTTCACTTCGGAATCGTTTGAACATTTCAAATGAATCCGACTTATGTTTCATCAAATAGACATATCCATATCGGGATAGGTCATCCGTGAAAGTTATAAAGTAGAAATATCCACCTCTAGCACTGGTGCTCATGGGTCCACATACATCAGTATGTACTAAGCCCAAGAGCTCAGTAGCTCTCTCACCTTTTCCAGTAAAAGGTGACTTGGTCATTTTACCAAGAAGACAGGACTCACAGGTTGGAAGTGATTCACAATCACTGACTTCGAGGATTCCCTCTTGAGTCTACCTGTTTATTCTGTTCTTGTTTATATGACCTAGCCTACAGTGCCATAAGTAGATATCTGACACACTATCTAATCTAGGGTGTTTGCCAGTTGAATAGACTCTTATCAGGCTTGATCTTTTTGGTCTGGCTCTACACTGATGTCCCAGTCTGAACTTGCACCTTCTTCACTTTGTTCTTCTTGTTCTTCTTCCCTTTCTCAAAGGATCGAGAACCAGAAGACGAACCTCCCACTGAGTTCACCGACTCCTTGTAAAGTTGGTGATCCTTCTCAAAGTTCTGAAGCAACCCCAGTTTCCCGTGGTAGTTCTCTTCAGGCTTTGTCATTCTATAATGAGTGAGGAATGGGAGATAAGACTTGGGCAGCGAGTTCAGTATTGCATCTTTCCCAATTGTTTCTCTAAACAATTTTTAGTAATTTTAATTTTGCCCCAGAAACCTAATCAGTAGGCTTTGGCCTCCACTATAAGGATCCAGTTAGGTCCAACCATTAACATGATCATACTTGGTGTATCTAACCAACAAATGATTAAGCCCAACTTTGGTTGGCTCACCTAACCACCATTAGAGAGATACTTCCAAGTCGTCATATGATGAGTGATAATTCCATTAGTCAACAAGCACCAGGCCTTTGGGTCTGCAATGATTATTGAGTTCATGGACTCATTATCAAACACCTTAATGGGAGGCTATGACTCAGTTATCTCCATAACTTTGTCATTTTAAGGACCTAATAATTTTAGAGGATTTAAATAATATAGAGGATGAGGTCAGATGAACCAGCTTATCATGATCCTTCCACTGGCTTCACCAAGTCAGCTTAAGGGAGACCATTAAAAGGGCTGGTCTAGGAGCACCTAAATCAGTCACACTGATTTACCTAGCTGACATGGGTCAGCTCGAATAGTCAAGTGATCCGATCAAAACATAATTTCACCAAGAGGCCAGGTAAGTTTGATCAGTGGGAGGGTCTGCCAAAGCTTGCCTTAGACACCATCAGAAATGGCCAAGTAAGCGGGCTCCCAATTAAAAACCACCGGTCTGGTTTATCTTAGACACCAACTGGTTTAATTAGTTTCGATTAGATCAACCTAACAGTTCGTGCTAGACCACTTAGCCAAAAATCAAGTCCATTTGGTTCTCGTTAAAGACATAGACTTGACCAACTACAACTATTGTAATTGATCTAGAGAATCCTTGACCTAATCTAAGACAACAATTGATTAGATTTAGTCAATTCTCTAATTAAGTCCATCTTTAATCTAACTATAGGTCTAACCCAATTAATGGACCTAATTCCCACTAACCCATTAACCCAATGTGTTATGATTTGTGTCTTAGGTTCTTCAATTCACAATCTTAGAACCTAATCAAACAACTTCTTAATTCTTAATTAAGTTTTGGACTGAGGGTTGGGTTTGGCTTTTCAAAAAATAATTTTCATATTTGTAAAATAATTTTACAATATGATTCTACCAACCATATTGCATGTTTGATTCATAATCAAGATGCAAGTGAAATAAACATGAAACTACTTTAGATCTAATCTAAACAGGTTCATGTAATTGAAACAATTTCAACTTTAAATAATTTCTTTGCATAAAAATTATTAACAAAGAGATTTTATTTCAGATTTAAATATCTTTTAAATCTAATAAATCATAAATTTAATCTAGATCATATCTAATAAATTTATGATTAAAGATAGATCTACACAAACTAGGACAACCTTTGCACTGTAAGGGGTAAACCTTACAGCAGGACAACCTTGCAGTTTGTGATTGATCTAAAATTTTAATTTCAGATTTAATAATCAGATTATAAATTAGATCTAATCTAAAAAATAATCTAAGCATGTATAAATAATCATGTAATAAAGAACCTAGGCTCTGATACCAATTGAAGGAACCAGATCTAGGGTTTCAGGGTTAGATCTTGAAACTTTTTCAAGATCATACAGCGGAAGACTAAAATAAATCAAAATTTATTTTCTAAGATCAGAAAATCTCTAGATCTAAGATCCTATTACATAATTATTACATAGCATTAAATCAAAAATTAAAATATATGTGAATATAGTATGAACTACATGTTGATCATATCAACATGTTTCTATACTAGCTACATCTAATGTATGTATTAAATAATAGATCAGATCTATTACCTTGCAAGTTAGACGCTCTAACCTCACTGATCCGGGCTTAAGGATAATGTTGCAAGCCGCACACGTGTCTGGCCTCTAGGAGTCATCCACACGAGCCCACGAATCTCGATCAGAAGTCCTGCTTCAGGAAATCAGCACAGTATGCTAGTACTGCGCTGATCCTTCTTTGATGGTTGATCAGGTGCCTCCTTCTTCTTGATTTGGACTCTTCCAAAGATGAAAAGTAGAAGGAGGAGTTTCAAATCTGAGACACTCTCAGGAAACTCAAGATGGAGGGAGGAAAGATAAGAAAACAAAAATCCTAGAAGAAGACCCTCTTCTTCTTCACATTTTTCTCTCTAAATGCCCTAACTTGAGTCTTTTATATCTCCACGACCCAAAGGTATTTCTCTCTGATTTTTGGATGGCACAAAGGTATCTCAAACCTCTGACTCTCCTTAAAATTTTACAAAGCAACTCATCTTATATAGAGAGATATGATAGAGTCCTTGTCTAGGTCAAACACCTAGTCAAGGCTTATCCAAACATGGCAAGTTAAGGGACGCCCAACTCTTGAGCATCTCCTCCATATTTTCGTGAATGAATCACCAGAAAAGGGTTTACAATGTAAACCCTAAAGGCCACGAAAATTCCAAAAAAAATTTGGATAAATTCGGTGCAAAATTGAAAGAGTTTTGGATTTCTAAAACTCTATCTCATAGAATTCAAAATCCAAACTTATTCCTTTTAGATTTGATCCAAACCACCTTCCATGTAAAAAAAAAGAGAAGAGACCTTTTGTGAACGTGGGAGAAATCTGGGAGAGGGCTTTTGTCGCACAAAATAAGTGGAGATTGGCGTTGAATAAGAGAGAGGGCGTGGAGAAGGATTATGTGGCGCAAGGTGGAATCCTAGTCCTACTAGATTCTGTCTTATGACTTGTTTTAATTTGGTTTCCCAAACTAAATCAAATCAAAATTAGATCAACTCAATTAAAATAGGTCTTAACCCAATTAAGAACCTAATTTAATCAGATTAAATTAGATTTAAATTTGATTTAATTTTCTAATCAAATTAGAAATTAGATTGACCCAAGTCCTAGTTGAACTAGGACTAGTCTTTCCTTGCACTTGGCTTATCCAATAAACCAATTGGACTTGATCCAATCAAGCCCAAACTAAATTTAATTAAATTATATTTAATTAGACTTAATCTCAGCCCATTGGCTTAATCAAATTAAGCCAATTAGCAATCGAATTGCTAATCGATCCTCCTGCAACACTTGCACTGGGTTAAATGTCAATCGTATTGATCATTTAACCCTAGAACGATTCTTAATCATTGATCAACCATCTGATCGGATCATGAACTCTAATGTGTGTGACCTCATAGGTTCGAACCTAAGCTGGTAGCATAGGAATAAATTCTTATACCAATCGAAGTGACCATCTAGCAATGGTACCCGACGATCGGATAGGTCGAATGTGTAGAACAACATCCTTAGAACCCATGCGGATATAGTTTTCATATAATTCATCCCCTTGACCAAAATGATCATAGGACATCCCAGAGTTCAACTGTCAACTCTGATCAGGTTGTCCACATTGTATTTCAAAATATCAAATCCATCTAATGGATTACCCTGGCCAAGGTTTTGCTAAATTGAAATATAGCGACTCATTCTTCTCCAACTCTTGGAGTGGTCAATCCCATCTCGATCACACTCTGACTTCGCAAGTACTTGACTGTGCCCAAAAGCCTTCCGTCCCTGAATTAGAAATTTAGTTAGTCCAGTACCAAAGCACAGTGAGTTGCTTGCAAGTCACTGAGGTGATCTCAAGTCTAAGGGACACTTATACCTATATCCCATCAGAGACATTCTCGACAGCAGAATGCTCTGGAGTTGGTCACGTTCAATGATGATGTACCCTTTCATCTCACCTGTATGCCATACCAGTGTCTCCACACTCCTTGGTTAAGAGGACAACCAACCCATATGGCCTATAGCGACCTATGCTCGATAGAAGCTGTCGTCCTTATTAACAGCCTATCATTTGGTCGTGAACAGTTTTAAGGACTAATCGATAAATCCTCTCTTTATCGAACTTAAATAGTCCTAAGGACTTCATCATAACAACGGAGTTCATTAGAAGATGAAAGCTTATGATGAAGATGCCAAATATATTTTATTTATTAACAAATCAATTACAATACTTGGTTGCTCAACCGTCAACAGCTTGACGATTGGCTTTTTGGGACACATTTCCCAACAAGGTGTAAAAAATCCTACTCATGCACTGTACCTCCTTAGATGTGGTTAGACACATCATCTTGGAGACACTAATACCATGCTTAAGAGGTAAGAGACCTCTCTTGGAGTTTTTCATGCTGAACCTCTTCAGTACCTTCTCTATGTACAGCTTTTATGATAGACCAAGTATCTATTTAGGTCTATCACTATAGACCGTTATTTCGAGAATATAGGATGCTTTCTCTAGATCTTTCATGAAGAATTCTTGGAAAAACAATCTTTTGACTATGGTCAGCATGGGAATATCATTCCCAATGAGGAGAATATCATTCACATCAATACGAGAAAGGTGATCATACTCTCACTGACCCTCTTGTACACACAAGATTTTTCTTTATTTTTGATGAAATCAAATAATTTGATTGCTTCATCAAAATAATGGTTCTAACTTCTAGAAGCTTGCTTTAATCCATATATGGACCTTTGCAGCTTGCAAACTCTGTGATCATCATCACCGAACATGAAACCCATAGGCTGCTCTATATAGATATCTTCCTCAAGATATCCATTTAAGAAAGCAGTTTTCACATCCATCTGTCAGATTTCATAATCATAGTAAGCTGCAACAGCAAGCAGAGTGTGGATGGATTTCAGCATGGCTACGGACGAGAAGGTTTTCTAATAGTCAATGCCCTCACACTGACTATAACCTTTAGCCACAAGCCTAGCTTTATAGGTCTCTACCTTACCATCAGCATCTATCTTTTTTTTGTAGATCTGTTTACACCTAATGGGTATAATACTCTCAGGTGGATCCACTAAAATCCAGACTTGATTCGAGTGCATGAAGTCAATTTTTGACTTCATTGCATCTAACCATTTCTTAGAATCGATGTCAGACATCATCTCGTCAAAGATGGTAGGATCATCACTATGACCCCTATCTCCCATAAAGAATATTTTCTTTATTTCCTCTGTAAGTATACCCATATACCATTTAGAAGGTCGGTTGACCCTGCTAGATCTATGAGGTGGTAAGGAATATTAACTACTAGTTCATGGAGTACGAGTTCCTAAGGAGACTTTCTGTTCGAGCTCCACTAACCTCCCACCACCGTCATCCTAGATAAACTATTTTTCTAAGAATATGACATTCCAACTCACAATCACATTATCGTCTTGTGGAAAGTAGTAGTATCTCATGAATTTTTTTGGATACCCTGTAAAGTGAGCTATAATATATCTATCCTTCAACTTATCCGTCATCTGTCTCTTGATATAGATCGGACATCCTCAAGTCTTAAGATAACTCAAACTCGGCTTCTTACCGAACCATATCTCATATGGTGTGGTAGGAACGGACTTTGATGGAACCCTATTCAACAAGTGAATGGCAGTTAACAAGGTATGTCCCTGAAAAAATAAGGATAGATCAGTGAAGCTCATCATGGATCTGACCATATCCAATAGGGTCCCGTTCCTCCTTTCGGATATCCCGTTGAGCTGAGGTATTTTAGGAGAGGTCCATTGAGAGACTATGCCATTGTCCTTAAGATATCTCAAAAATTTTTGACTAAAGTATTCACCTCCTCGATCAGATCAAAGAACCTTAACGAATTTGCCTATTTACTTTTCTACTTCATGCCTGAATTCTTTGAACTTTTCAAAGACTTCAGACTTGTGTTTCATCAGATACACATATCCATACCTAGATAGATCATCGATAAAGGTAATGAAGTAGATATAACTACCCCTGACATGCACATCAAATGGCCCACACATGTTAGTGTGTACCAGGGCAAGTAACTCAGTGGCCCCTTTTCTATGTCTTACAAAGGGTAACTTGGTCTTTTTTTTTGAAGAGAAGATTTACAAGCTGAATATAACTCTGAATTAAAAGAGTCAAGAATCCCATCCTTTTCTAGTCTATTTATCCTATCCTCTCTAATATGGTCTAGTCTATGGTGCCACAAGTACTTCTGGTTAATTTCATCTCTGGGTCTCTTTTGGCCTACGGCACTCACTATTTGCTTGTTTAGGTTCACATATGCATCAACATGCAAGTGATAAAGACTATCAATTAAAAAACTTCGTGCAATCAATTTATTTCATAAATAAATAGAATAAAAATCTTTATTAAAATTAATTTCAAAATCTTTCTGTACTAGCACAGACACAGAAATTAAATTTCGACTAGTTACAGGAACATAATAACAATCTTTTAAATTTAATCTAATACTAGATGATAATCGAAGAGGGTAAGTACCAATGGCCTCTGCAGCAACCTTTGCTTCATTACCGACCTAAAGGATTATGTTACCTTTCCTCAACCTTTTACTTTCTATCAAACCCTGTATTGAGGTACATATATGAGCACTCGAGCTAGAGTTTAATATCCAACTAGAAGTAGAAGAAATCGTAAGGTTAGATTCAATTACGAGCACACTTTCAGAAGATTTATCACCCTTTTTGATCTTTAGGTTCTTCAGATATTTTGGATAGTTTCTCCTCCAGTGGCCTTCAGCATGACAGTGAAAATATTTTTCCTTTGCCCCAGCCACCTTTGGACCATCCTTCTTTGGCTTGCTCTCTTTCTTCTGCTTCTTCATAGATTTAACCTTTTTCTTTTCAGTAGACTTTCTCTTGAAAAAAGAAGTCTACTCTACAGCGAGAACAGTATCTCTTGAACTCTTCAAGGTACCCTCCGTGGTGACCAACATGTTGACAAGTTCAAAAATAGTGCAGTCAAGTTTGTTCATATGAGAATTCACAATGAATTGACTATATGAACTAGTAAGGGATTGACGGATCAGATCCATCTGTAATTCTTTTTGTATATCTAGTCCGAGCTTTTCAAGCTCCTTAATATCCTCGATCATTGTCATACAGTGCTTATAGACAGACTGTCCCTCGTGCATCTTCAGATTGAAGAGTCTCTTGGATACTTCGAAGTGCACAGTATGGCTCTGCTCACCATACAACTCTTGTAGGTTAGTGATCATGGCCCGGACAATGGGCATATGCTCGTGTTGGCTTTGCAACTTGTTTGACATGGACGCCAGCACATAGCACTTGATACAACTGTCTTCATCCATCTACTTATCAAAAGCAGCTCTTTGCTCAGCAATAGGATGGTTTGGTAGCACTATGGATTTTTGATCGAGAATATGGCTTAACTTTTCTGAGATCAAGATAATTCTGAGGTTTTTGAGTCAGTCTTTAAAATTATTAGCAGTCAAACAATTGGTTTCAAGGATGCGGACTAGAGGGTTTGAGGCTGACATGATAGTTTAACTGCAAGAGTAGAGATTCAAGTTAGACTTTTGTACTTAATATTTATATTGACTTCTAGAGACTTTAAGATGTAAATAATGATTCTTACTAATTTATCGGATCCCTCCACTCCTCGAAAAAGAAACAAAAACTCTAACGCAACAAAAACTTTTTAGTGGATGCTGCAGTCCCATCGATGACATACACCTCACCTAACAATTATTGATAACATACACACCGATGTGTAGGCAATTTTTTATCCAGATGCTTCTCTAAGCATATTGTAGTGACTTGATCTCTAAGTCATATGGACTCATCTAATAGTTATTGCCCACACTTCTTAGTTAAGCCCGATCCATCATTCACAAGTAGGTGCAAGGCCGTCATTGGATCCCTCACCTAATAGTTATTGGGCCTAACCCCATCCTTACCTTGGAGCAACTCTTTGCTAATAGAGTGGTTGCATATTTTTGATGCAACTAAACCACTGTAACCGATCAAGAACAATCAACACCGATAGTATGTCTGCACATTTGCAATAGTGGAAGACCTATAGACTTAATATTTATGGAAAGGGTTAGGTTTAGATCTCATCTAATCAATCATCATATAATCGATCTAATTGGCATGGGCTAAACCAAACTATTAAGCAACCTAATTCAAGATCCAATCTTCCAAATTGGCCAAGTACGTGAAGAACAGTAGGGGTCCCCCTGTTGCCTTCCTTAGACATCAATAAATTGGCCATATCGGCTAACAAAATCAATTAAATAACCACATCTCATTAACTTACCTTAGATAGCAATAGGTCGATTGATCAGAATTGATTAGCTCAAGCGAATCGGGCTCAAACCAATGAGCCAAATTAGATCCTTAGATTAATCAATTCTATATATAGGATTCAATCGATTTGATCAACAATAATTGTATGATCATTAACTTAATTGATTTGATCTTAGTCAATACTTGACTCGATTTGATCAATTACTTAATCGAATTAGACCTATATGACTCAAATCAAAAATCTTAGTTGCAAACCTATTACATGACCTAATTTATAATTTTTTCATAACCAAAATCCTCATGCACAAACATAAATTTCAAATTCTAAAATCATATTTTAGATCTAAATTCTTTACATGAAAATAAATTTTAAAATATAAAAATAATTTTTAGATTTTAACTCACAAACATATATCACATATATGCATGTAAAATCATATCTAAACAAAATTTTAGATCTAAGCATGATATCATATATCTCATATACTAATCATGGATCAGATTAAAAGTAAATTTATGATCTAAATATACAAATATATATCATATATATGAATCAAAATTCAGATCATATAAAAATTTTAGGTTTTATGCATCTATGTATCACATGAACATGAACTAGAACTTTTTCTAGATCAAAATTCAGATCTATGTATGTAATAATATATCGACTATATATTCTAAAATTAAATTTTAAATTAAATTTTAAATTAAAAAATTCATCTATACATCTCATGTATCAAATAAAAATTTGATTTTAAAACTTTTTTAAAAATATATATATCAAAATTCAGCATATGAAAATCTGTGGCTCTGATATCACTGTTGGAATTCGGGATTTGATGCATGCATATATATTTCAAAATTTTTATTTTCTAAATATCATAGTAGAGAATAAGATTAAAATATTTTTAATTTAAATTATACATACATAAAAATATAAAATCATATGGATCTATCTCATATACTGAAATTGATATATGCTGAAATTCAGATTGTGATCAAATCACATACCTATTTTACAATCTTTTTCTTCAAATTTGGATCTAAAAGAGAAGAGATTTTCTCTTAGCTACACAAGTATTTGATCTCTATGAATATCTACTTAGGATCAGCCTGGAACAGTCCTCTTCAATCTAAATTTTTTTCTTTAAGAAAATTCAGCCTGCTGAATCTGAACGAAGCCTGGATTGCGATCAACACTTGATCTATTTCTTTGATCTTCTTCTTCTCCTCTTCTTTAGCTTTTCTCCTTGCTTTGTGCTGCTACAAAACACTAGCAACTAGCAGATCGGGGATGCCCAACAGCTTGGGCGTGATGGAGAACTTGGGACGTCCGAAGTAAGGGGTGTCTGGGATGCCTAAGGGAGAAGGAGAAGGGAGAGGAAGAGAGGGCATGGGGACTCCTTATAGGTGTGAGGGGCTATTGGTTTTGATGCTCTAAGGATCTTAGAGGAGGTTTCTTTAAATAGATACAAGAATTGAATCCTATTCAATCACATAATACAAGTCCTACTTGCATTGGGTTTCCTATTAACTTAAGTTATCCAACTTACTTTAGGAGATCCTTTAGGCACCAACAATTGGAGCCCTTGCACCCATAATTAGACATCCCAAAATACACCCAAGAGAAGTTTCATAGGAGAACTAAAGGCACTCTAATCAATGGATACGTCCAACTTGATCAAATCAAGGTGGTGTCCAAGAATAACTATCAAAGAAATTAATTAAAGACTTACATCCTTAATTTATATGATCCATAACTTTAGACATCCAAGAATTAGAGTCTCATAAATCTTATTCATGTAGGTTATTATCTAGTAATTAAGTTAGAATTATCTTATCAAATAAGTAATCTAAACAAAAAGAAGAATTAGATCCAACCATGTACTAGCAAGGTTACCATGTACCCAATGGATTTCTCTAAACCCAATTGATACTTCATAAGCTCAATTACTTATTTCAAGTCTAATCTCTTTGTTGTGTGACCCCATAGGTTCAATTCTATCTGGTAGTGAGATATACAATGAGCTCTATCATCATATCATTGAAATACTTTTTAATGGATCAGAATAATTTCACTCTAACTCAACAAAAATTATCGATCAAAAATAATCCTAGTGAGTTTTCACAATCCATCAGTGACACCTAACAGTATGTAGTGGCAATCCAGTAGAGATAAATAAATCTCTAGGTGTAGTTAACGTGTGATTCAGTCCCTCTATCGTGAGTTCCGACTTGATGGCAGGTCATGGATAAATCATCAAACTTCATCATCAGTCATATGATAAATTCGATTAGCTCAAGCTCAGTTGTGACTTCGATAGAAACTCTTTTTCATTAATCACACTACTGTGGCCACAGACTCTTGAACTTAGTCTCTCAAATTTTATAGGACTACTTCTCTCTATCAAAATCGATAGATCCTATCTTGATGCGCACCCCACTCCTACAGTGGACCAACTATCACCAACATCCACTACAAGGGCTCATTGAGCCTCATGTTTATATGTCAGTCAAACTCTAGCAGTCTCATTGTGAGTAGCAGTACCATCTCAAGTCAAAAGATCAGTCACGCAACTACAGCATCGAGATAATCACTAATGATCGAATAGAAATCTAAGTGATCTCTCATATGATCATGCTCAGTACTAGTTATTTTCTAACAACTATCCGCACTCGTCACCCTGTGTCTCTACACAGTAGACTAGAAACTCATCTATCCTAAAGAAAGTGATTTGTATGCCAGTCTTTCCAGATCTATCATCATTCTCATAATGATCCTATGATCGAAAGTATTTAAAAATTAAATACATGTCTCTAATTCTCAACACCTTGAGAATATGTATCAAAACTAATTCCATGGATGATTCAAGGACACATTACACTTGAATGAAAAAGAACTTATCCTCTTATTGATTATATTAATATATTAAGTATAAAATTATATCCTAGATTTATTACAATGTGTTAGCCGTATTGGCTTTTAGGACATACATCTAATAGCTTAGAAAAATATCTGGGCAAAGCGCTGTCCATGCATCTATGTGCATGTTATCAATAACTGTTAGGTAAGGTACATGGCATCGGTGGGACCGCAGTACCGACTAAAAATCTAGTTGTTGCATTAAAATTTTTATTTTCTACTTGAGGAGTGGAGGGATCCAAAAAATTAGTGGGAGTTATTGTTTGCTTCTTAAAGTCCTTAGAATAAATATAAATTTATTGTACAAAAATCTAACTTGAATTTTTACTCTCACAATTAAACAATGTCAGCTTGAAATCTTCTAGCCTGCATCCTTGAATCCAATCGTCTGACCGGCACAAACTATAAAGACTAGCTAAGAAACTTCAAGATTATCCTGATCTCTGAAAAATTAGGTCATGTACTCGATCAAAAACTCCTAATGCTGCCAAATCATCCTATTGCTAAGCAACAAGTAGCTTATGAAAAGTGGATGGATGAAAACAGTTGGATCAAGTACTATGTGCTGGCATCCATGTCAAATGAGTTACAAAGCCAGCATGAACATATGCCCACTGTTGGGTACAAAATATCCACGACCGAAGTTCTCAACAGGATTAGCCCTTGCGGACTCCGCCCGGACTCCTACGGGAGCCGGGCTCCGCCCACGACTTCGACTCCGAGAGGACTCCGCCCGGGCTCCTACGGGAGTCGGGCTTCGCCGATGACTTTGACTCCGAGAGGACTTCGTCCAGACTCCTACGGGAGCCGGGCTCCGTCCTCAACATCAACTGCTGGTATGCCTTGTCCGGACTCCTACGGGGGCCGGACTTCGCCTTTGACTTTAATTGCAGGAGGACTTCATCCCGACTCCTACGGGAGCCGAACTTCGTCCTTGACTCGACCGACTGCGAGTGGACTTCATCCAGGCTCCTATGGAAGCCAGACTCCATCTTCTATTCCAACTATGGGAAGACCCCACCCGGACTCCTACGGGAGCCGGGCTCCGTCACCAACTTCAACAGCTAGTGTTCTTCGTCCAGACTCCTACGGGAGCCGGACTTCGCACCTAACTTTAATTGCAGGAGGACTCTGCCTGGACTCCTACGGGAGCCGGGCTCTGCCCGCAAGATCAACTCTGAGAGGACTCCGCCCGGACTCCTACGGGAGCCAGGCTCCACCCACGACTCCAACCTCAAGGGGAACTCCGCCCGGACTCCTACGGGAGCCGAGCTCCGTCGCCAACTTCAATTGCCGGTAAGATCCGTCCGGACTCCTACGGGAGCCAGACTTCGCACCTGACTTTAATTGCAGGAGGACTCCGCCCGGACTCCTACGGGAGTCGGGCTCCGTCATCAGCTCCGACCGCTGCCGAACTTCAGCCGACGGATCTGCACTCCCAGGTGCGACACAGCAACCACCACGATCCCACTCCACTTCCTACGACGGATTCTGCACAGCTCCATCACTCCCTGACAAGCCACGATAACGGCCACAATCCTGCTCCACTTCCTGCGATGGATACCATGCGATTCTTCCATCCACTGGTAAGTTGCGACAACGGATGCCGCTCCACTTCCCTCGACAGACTCCACGTGGCACACTCTGATGATAGCCACGGGTCCACTCCACTACTCTTTGCAACAAACTCTGCCTGACCCTGGGCAGCCCACTGCCAGATGGTTACAGATATCACTATCAGGCTACCGCCCCCTCCACCTATAAAAGGAGGTCCTAGATACGTTATTCTATAAGCTCTAATTCTTTACCTCAAAACTCTGCTAAATTCTTCGTTCGAGCACTCCATTCTTGTTGAGGCAGAGAACTGACTTGAGCATCGGAGGGTCTTGCCGGAGCAACCCCACCTCCAGTTTAGACTTCCTTTGCAGGTCCCGACGGCGACCGTGACTCCCTCGACTCTAGCTTCTCCGACGCAAGCGGATTTTTGCACCAACAGGATTGGCGCTAGAAGGAGGGGGTTGAACCTTCGCAGTACCCTTGTTCTTAAAGGAGCGCTCAACGGATCCACCTCCGGTCATCTTATCCGGCACCCACTCCTCCTTTCCCCCACTGGATCCTCACCTGATGCCTTCTCGTGAGACATTCGCACAACTACCCACCGCCTCTGCAGCCATATCTCGGACCCCGATCTTGCCCCTGGTTTCCCAGGCCCCGCATCCTCCGGCTATGGTCGCCGACATGGGGTGGCCGGACGATCGGCCTCTGACGAATTCCGTCAACACCATCTCGGGAGGATCCCAGCGAAAAACAACCAACATACCGGTTGTATCCCCCAAGCGGCAAAAGGTTGAAGAACCCATAACCTTTACCGAAGAAGACACCCAGGGAGTCCAATTCCCTCATAACGATGCAGTCGTAGTTTCCTTGAATATAGCAAATTACGACATCCGTCGTATTCTTGTCGACAATGAAAGTTCGGCCGACATCTTGTTCTACAACGCCTTTTCAAGAATGTCCACTCTTAACGGTCATCTGAGGCCGATTAGCTCCCCCTTGGTAGGGTTTACCGGCGACGCCATTCCGATGGAAGGGATGATAACTTTGACTGTGGCCGTGGGTCAATATCCAAAGCAATCCAGGGCTCAAGTGAATTTCTTGGTGGTGATGGCGCCATCCGCCTACAATGCAATCCTCGGTCGACCTGGCCTCAATGCTCTCCGAGCTGTCGTATCAACCTACCATTTGAAGTTGAAGTTCCCCACCAACCAGGGGATCGGAGAGGTCCGGGGAGACCAAGCCCTGGCCAGACACTGCTACAACATCGCCTTGCAAAGAAGCGATCAATCTGACCCCTGTCCCATCGATGGACTAGATGCTCGCGATGACCTCACCGAAGAGAGGGGCACCCCAATCGAAGATCTGGTACCGATCTCTTTGAATGATGGGAACGTGGAGCATGTAGCGCTAATCGTCTCCAACCTGGGGGAGGAGGTGCGGACACGTCTCATTGATTTTCTATGAAGAAATGCGGACATTTTCACTTGGGTTCCAGCGGAAATACCGGGGATTGACATGAAAGTCATGGAGCATCATCTGGTCGTCGATCCAAAGCATCGACCAACGAAAGAAAAAATTCGGAGTCATGCCCCGGAAAGGCAGAAGGCGATAGCCGAGGAAGTGGATAATCTCCTCAAGGTCGGATTCATTAAGGAAGCCAATTATCCTGATTGGATTTCCAATGTTGTCCTGGTCAAAAAAGCAAACAGCAAGTGGAGGATGTGCATAGACTTCAAAAAGCTGAATAAGGCTTGTCCAAAGGACAGCTACCCCCTTTTCAGAATCGACCAACTGGTGGATGCGACCTCAGGCCATGAGCTCCTCACCTTTATGGATGTGTTCTCCGACTATAATCAAATTAGAATGGCGTTGGAAGATGAAGAGAAGATAGCTTTCATCACTAATCGTGGCCTTTACTGTTACAAGGTCATGCCTTTCGGCCTCAAGAATACGGGTGCAACCTACCAACGGTTGGTGAATAAAATCTTCAAAGAGTAGATCGGCCGAAACATGGAGGTCTACGTGGACGATATGCTCGTAAAAAGCAAGTCTTTCAGAAATCATGTCGCCGACCTCGAGGAGACCTTCGACGCTCTCCGAAAATATAGAATGAAGTTGAACCCCACTAAATGCACTTTCGGAGTAACCTCAGGAAAGTTCCTGGACTTCATGGTATCAGGACGTGGGATCGAGGCCAATCTAGAGAAAATTCACGCCATCCAGGAGATGCCCGCCCCAAAGTCGATCAAAGAGGTTCAGTGCCTCACGGAGAGGATAGCGGCCCTTAATCGCTTCGTCGCAAGGTCGGCCGAACGGTGCTTGCCCTTCTTTCAAACCCTCAAGCAGCCGAAGAACTTCTGTTGGACCTCTGAGTGCCAACAGGCGTTCGAAGAGTTAAGAAGCTACCTTGGCTCACCCCCGCTGTTGGCAAAGCCTGAACCTGGGGAGGAACTATTTTTGTACCTAGCGGTCTCTCCCATGGCCCTCGCGGCCGTCCTTGTCAAAGAAGAAGCGAAAGTCCAGCGACCAGTCTACTACGTTAGCCGCACGCTGAGGGACGCCGAGACCAGGTACACCAAATTAGAAAAACTGACTTACGCCTTGTTGATTGCAGCTCGGAGGCTCTGACCCTACTTTCAAGGGCACACCGTGACGCTACTCACCAATCAACCAATCAAGGCGATTTTGCACCGGGCGGACACCTCCGGAAGAATGGCAATATGGGCGATCGAGCTCACGGAATTCGACATCAACTACCGACCCAGACCAGTAGTGAAGGCCCAAATACTGGCGGATTTCATAGTAGAGTGCACCATCCCAGAGGAGGCTGAACCTGAGCAAAGCAAAGTTGACGACCTGAAGTCTCAACCGAACTCCCCCAACGAAGAGGCCA
This sequence comes from Elaeis guineensis, assembly GCF_000442705.2. Classification (NCBI taxonomy): domain Eukaryota; kingdom Viridiplantae; phylum Streptophyta; class Magnoliopsida; order Arecales; family Arecaceae; genus Elaeis; species Elaeis guineensis. The sequence continues at coordinate 56,334,363 of NC_025998.2, read as the reverse complement.
ATCCCTCCGATTGCTTTTAGACCCTTTATGTGGATGGATCTTCCAACATGTCGGGCGCAGGTGCAGGCCTGATCTTGGTCAGTCCAGAGGGAGTCATCGTGGAGTACGCTTTGCATTTTGAGTTCTCCGCAACAAACAATGGAGCAGAATATGAAGCTCTGATCGCAGGACTAAGGATCGCCAAAGAGCTGGGAATAGGTCAACTTCGGGTACACAGCGACTCCCAACTGGTAGTGGGACAAGTCAGCGGGAGTTATGAAGCGCGGGAGGACAGTATGGCCAAATACCTTGAGAAAGTAAAGGAGCTTACCCCTGCCTTTAGCAGCTTCAACATTAGGTAGATTCCAAGGTTGGAGAATACCAGAGCTGACCTTCTCTCCAAGCTGGCAATGTTGGCTCCGGCCGAGTTGCCCAAAGGCGTTCTCTTTGAAGGTCTGAAGCACCCGAGTACAGAAGAGTTGAGGCCCGTGATGGAGATTGACCACGAACCCAGCTGGATCGACCCACTGATAATCTATCTCAGAGATGGAGTCCTCCCCCAGGATGCGAAAGAAGCTTGGAAGCTCCGAAATCAAGCCTCCAGATACCTCCTTTATGAGGTCAAATTGTACAAGAGATCATACTCTTTACCCCTCTTAAAATGTCTCCAGCCCTTGGAAGCTGACTACGCCTTGTGGGAAGTACATGAAGGAATTTGCGGAAGCCATTTGGGGGCTAGATCTTTATCCCACAAGTTGCTCCGCCAAGGATATTACTGGCCAACGATGCATCATGATTCGATTGAATATGTCAAAAAGTATGATCGATGCCAGAGATACGCCAACTTCCAGAGACAGCCCGCCACCGAGCTCACACCCTTGAGTGCCCCATGGCCTTTTGCACAATGGGGGATGGATATCCTTGGCCTCTTTCCCATGGCGTCTGGGCAAAGGAAGTTCCTCCTTGTAGCGATCGACTACTTCACCAAATGGGTTGAAGCCAAACCACTAGCGAAAATCACAGAAGCAAAAGTGCAAGATTTCGTCTGGAAGTCGATCGTGTGTAGGTTCGATCTGCCTAGAACCCTAATCACTGATAATGGACGGCAATTTGCGAAAGCAAAATTCGCCGAATTCTGTGAAGATCTAAACATCTCCCACAACTTCACATCAGTAGCCCATCCCCAGGCGAACGGCGAAGCTGAGGTGACTAACAGAACCCTTTTGCAGGGGATTAAGACAAGGCTTGAAAAAGCGAAGGGAACTTGGGCGGACGAGCTTTATCATGTGCTGTGGGCGTATCGAACTACCTAGAGGCTACCTACGAGGGAGACCCCCTTTGCTTTAGCCTTCGGTACGGAAGCCGTCATCCCAATCGAGCTTAAACTCCCGTCGGCATGAGTCGTGGCATTCGACGAACATCAAAATTCACAAAGTCTTAGAGCCAACCTCGACCTGCTGGAAGAAAGATGGGAGATTGCTCAGGATCGAATGGCAGCCTACAGACAGAAAGTTGCTCGATATTACAATGCCCGGGTCAAGAACAAAGCCTTTAAAGCAGGAGATCTAGTGCTTCGACGAGCTGCTGTCTCGCAACCTCAGGACCAAGGAAAACTCACCCCAAATTGGGAAGGACCATATGAAGTCAAAGAAGTAGTCCGGCCAAAAACTTATTATCTTAAGGAACTCGAAGGAGCCGACCTCCCGCGACCGTGGAGCTCGGAAAACTTACGGGTGTACTACCAATAACTTCATTTTAATTGAAAGTTGCATACCTGTATGTCTTTGAACAATTCGCACAAACTGTGTCAGAAATGAAGGGGAAACGTCATCCCGACAAAGTCGAAGGCCCGGTTCCATTTAGACCGGATGGGGGGAGAGGCCCTGCAATGCCCATATGCGCCCCCACTGCCCTGTTAGGGACAGGAGGAGATCCTCGCCCTAACTTGAGCAAAGTCGAAGGCCCAATTCCATTTAGACCGGATGGGGGGAGAGGCCCTGCAATGCCCATATGCGCCCCCACAGCCCTGTTAGGGACAGGAGGAGAACCTCGCCCTAACTTGAGCAAAGTCGAAGGCGCGATTCCATTTAGACCGGATAGGGGGAGAGGCCCTGCAACGCCCATATGCGCCCCCACAGCCCTGTTAGGGACAGGAGGAGAACCTCGCCCTAACTTAAGCAAAGTCGAAGGCCCGGTTCCATTTAGACCGGATGGGGGGAGAGGCCCTGCAACGCCCATATGCACCCCCACAGCCAAGTCGGGAACGGGAGGAGAACCTCGCCCTGGCTTGAGCAATGTAGAAGGCCCAGACTCTTACGGGAGCCGGGCTCCGCCCACGACTCCAACCTCAAGGGGGACTCCGCCCGGACTCCTACGAGAGCCGGGCTCCGTCGCCAAATTCAACCGTCAGTAAGATCCATCCGGACTCCTACGGGAGCTGACTTCGCACCTAACTTTAATTGCAGGAGGACTTCGCCCGGACTCCTACGGGAGCCGGGCTCCGCCCGCAACATCAACTCCGAGAGGACTCTACCCGGACTCCTACTGGAGCCGGGCTCCGCCCATGACTCCAACCTCAAGGGGGACTCCGTCCGGACTCCTACGGGAGCCGGGCTCCATCACCAAATTCAACCGTCGGTAAGACCGTCCGGACTCCTACGGGAGCTGACTTCGCACCTAACTTTAATTGCAGGAGGACTCCACCCGGACTCCTACGGGAGCCGGGCTCCGCCAGCAACATCAACTCCGAGAGGACTCTGCCCGGACTCCTACGGGAGCCGGGCTCCGCCCATGACTCCAACCTCAAGGGGGACTCCGCCCGGACCCCTACGGGAGTCGGGCTCCGTCGCCAACTTCAACCACCGGTAAGATCCGTCCGGACTCCTACGGGAGCCAAACTTCGTACCTGACTTCAATTGCAGGGGGACTCCGCCCGGACTCCTACGGGAGCCAGGCTCCGCCCATGACTTCGACTCCGAGAGGACTCCGCCCGGACTCCTACGGGAGCCGGGCTCCGCCCGCAACATAAACTCCGAGAGGACTCTGCCCGGACTCCTACGGGAGCCGGGCTCCGCCCACGACTCCAACCTCAAGGGGGACACCGCCCGGACTCCTACGGGAGCCGGGCTCCGTCGCCAAATTCAACCGCCGGTAAGATCCGTCCGGACTCCTACGGGAGCTGACTTCGCACTTAACTTTAATTGCAGGAGGACTCCGCCTGGACTCCTACGGGAGCTGGGCTCCGCCCGCAACATCAACTCCGAGAGGACTCTGCCCGGACTCCTACGGGAGCCGGGCTCCGCCCACGACTCCAACCTCAAGAGGGACTCCACCCAGACTACTACGGGAGCCGGGCTCCGTCACCAACTTCAACCGTCGGTAAGATCCGTCCGGACTCCTACGAGAGCCGAACTTCATACCTGACTTCAATTACAGGGGGACTCCGCCCGGACTCCTATGGGAGCCGGGCTCCGCCCACAACTTCGACTCCGAGAGGACTCCACCCGGACTCCTACGGGAGCCGGGCTCCGCCCGCAACATCAACTCCGAGAGGACTCTGCCCGGACTCCTACGAGAGCCGGGCTCCACCCACGACTCCAACCTCAAGGGGGACTCCGCCCAGACTCCTACGGGAGCTGGGCTCCGTCACCAACTTCAACCACCGGTAAGATCCGTCCGGACTCCTACGGGAGCCGGACTTCGTAACTGACTTCAATTGCAAGGGGACTCCGCCCGGACTCCTACGGGAGCCGGGCTCCACCCACGACTTCGACTCCGAGAGGACTCTGCCCGGACTCCTACGGGAGCCGGGCTCCGCCCACGACTCCAACCTCAAGGGGGACTCCGCCCGGACTCCTACGGGAGCCGGGCTCTGTCGCCAACTTCAACCACCGGTAAGATCCGTTCGGACTCCTACGGGAGCCAAACTTCGTACCTGACTTCAATTACAGGGGGACTCCGCCCGGACTCCTACGGGAGCTGGGCTCCGCCCACGACTTCGACTCCGAGAGGACTCTGCCCGGACTCCTACGGGAGCCGGGCTCCGCCCACGACTCCAACCTCAAGGGGGACTCTGCCCGAACTCCTACGGGAGCCGGGCTCCGTCGCCAAATTCAACCACCGGTAAGATCCGTCCGGACTCCTACGGGAGCTGACTTCGCACCTAACTTTAATTGCAGGAGGACTCCGCCCGGACTCCTATGGGAGCCGGGCTCCGCTCGCAACATCAACTCCGAGAGGACTCTGCCAGGACTCCTACGGGAGCCGGGCTCCGCCCACGACTCCAACCTTAAGGAGGACTCCGCCTGGACTCCTACGGGAGCCGGGCTCCGTCGCCAACTTCAACCGCCGGTAAGATTCGTCCGGACTCCTACAGGAGCCGAACTTCGTACCTGACTTCAATTGCAGGGGGACTCCGCCCGGACTCCTACGGGAGCCGGGCTCCGCCCACGACTTCGACTCTGAGAGGACTCCGCCCGGACTCCTAGGGAGCCGGGCTCCGTCGCCAACTTCAACCGCCAGTAAGATCCATCTGGACTCCTACGGGAGCCGGACTTCATACCTGACTTCAATTACAGGGGGACTCCGCCCGGACTCCTACGGGAGTCGGGCTCCGCCCACGACTTCGACTCCGAGAGGACTCCGCCCGGACTGCTACGGGAGCCGGACTCCGCCCACGACTTCGACTCCGAGAAGACTTCATCCAGACTCCTACTGGAGCTGGGCTCCATCCTCAACTTCAACTACCGGTAAGCTCCGTCCGGACTCCTACGGGAGCCGAACTTCGTACCTGACTTCAATTACAGGGGGACTCCGCCCGGACTCCTACGGGAGCCGGGCTCCACCCACGACTTCGACTCCGAGAAGACTTCGTCCAGACTCCTACGGGAGCCGGGCTCCGTCCTCAACTTCAACTACCAGTAAGCTCCGTCCGGACTCCTACGGGAGCCAGACTTCGTACCTGACTTCAATTGCAGGGGGACTCCGCCCGGACTCCTATAGGAGCTGGGCTTCACCCACGACTTCGACTCCGAGAGGACTCTGCCCGGACTCCTACGGGAGCCGGGCTCCGCCCACAACTCCAACTCCAAGAGGGACTCTCCGCCCGGACTCCTACGGGAGCCGGACTTCGTCACCAACTTCAACAGCTAGTGTTCTTCGTCCAGACTCCTACGGGAGCCGAACTTCGCCTCGACTTCAGCGGAGGAAAACTCCAAGCGAAAAGAAAAAATGAAGGCAATGGACCACAACAGCGATGATTGGAAAACAAACAGCGGCCAAGGTACAGAAAACCCTATCACAGTAAGGATTGGGGCTCCCATCGGGAGTCCCAGCTTTCAAGGAAGCTTTCGACGCAAAATAGGACAACTTACTCTGGGTGACAGATGCTCGGACCCCCGAACTCAAGCCCTAAGAGGGACCCCAAGCCCGAATGGCCCCGGGCGAGCCTGCGGCCATTGACGAAAAAGATGGGTTGGTGTAATGGCAATCGGGTACCTTCGAACGGCATAAAAATGGAAAAGGAGCTCGGCAAATGACAATCCAACACGAATAAAAGGGACCACCGATGACCTTAGGACGATGTAAAAAAAAAAAAAAAAAAAAAAAAAAGAGAAAAGAAAAAAAGAAAAGGAGGAAGAGAGAAGAAAGAAGAATAAAGAAGTTTGACAGACAACTATTCGATGCAAGATGCGGACGAGGTAACAAAATCTCCTTTTCATTTTTCAACTAACAAGATGTACGTTACAAGACTCGGTGGGCCAGGAAAAAAAAATATACATCATTGCAAGTCTCACGAACACGGTTTGGAAAGGATACACCGGAGGCCGCTTCAAGCTGCAAACTTCTCTTCCCACTTTTGTCCTTCCCAGCCGCGTTGTCCAGTGCGTGTCACGGGCCCATCGGCTTTCGCCCCGCCTTGTTTCGCTCCACCTCCGAAGTCCCAACCTTAGGAGAAAAAGGATGGGATAGATTCCCGGGGGCGGTAGGGGCAACGGTAGTGGCGACGAAGACCTATTTCAAGAAGAACCGAAGTCACCCCGGGGGCAGCGGTGGCACCAGAGATATGCGTCATCACCGAATGCTCCATGACAGCCACTGTCCAAAATGCTCCGACAAGGTCGGCATGCGCTACTTCCACCATCTCCACAACAAGTTTCACTGCCCCACCGTCGACGTCGACCGCTTATGGTCCCTCAGCCCCGACGATATTAAGGATCTCGCCACAGCTTGTGACGACAGCTCTGCCCTCTTAACCGGTATCACCCCATCTTGCTACTCCAAAATTCTCGGGCAGAATGCCTTTACCGACGGCCCCCGTTATTAAACCCCTGTTGTCGAAGGAATTCTTCCTCGAGCCCCCTTCGAAACGACGGGGACCCTCAGCGGCCGCTCGAAGGCCGAAGAACTCACCGACCGCTGTTCTCCTCCTTGCCTTCCTCCAAGCCCTTGACATCTCCTTGAGGATGGCCTCCGGGGTGGAGGGCATGATGGGGAAACCCCTTGGAGAGGAATAGGGGGGCTGAAGATGGCAAGGACTGGCGCGGAGGACGCTCGGAGTTGGCAGGGGCACCAAGGAAGTGGCTGAGTAGCTAGGCCCTCAGACGAAAGAAAGGTGCCATCCTTTTGGCAGAATGAAGCCCCGAAGGAAGGGTAGGGGGTTTAAATAGGCAGCGGATCTTAGCGCAATTATGACGGCGGGTGTCCCTAGGCCAACCGATGCTTACCACGTGTCCCGTGTGTCCCACTCGCTGCTATCGAGGATTGACTGTTCATAAATTTCCATAGCGCGATGCTTGGGCTCGCATTTCGATGGGAGTTCCAAAAAGACTCCTCAGGTCGCCCTAACCGAAAAAAGGGCTTTGGCGTGCGCACATTAAATGCCGACATATCCAAGGACGGTTGTACGCAAGATTTGAGGAGACAACTTCGGCCATGCCAATCTCTCTGTACTTTCTTCATTCGAAATTCAAACTCGGAAGTAGGGGGACTAGTGTTGGGTATAAAATACCCACGATCGAAGTTCTCAACAGGATTAGCCCTTGCGGACTCCGCCCGGACTCCTACGGGAGCCGGGCTCCGCCCACGACTTTGACTCCGAGAGGACTCCGCCCGGGCTCCTACGGGAGCCGGGCTCCGCCCACGACTTCGACTCCGAGAGGACTTCGTCCAGACTCCTACGGGAGTCGGGCTCCATCCTCAACATCAACTGCTGGTATGCCTTGTCCGAACTCCTACGGGGGCCGGACTTCACCTTTGACTTTAATTGTAGGAGGACTTCATCTCGACTTTTACGGGAGCCGAACTTCATCCTAGACTCGACCGACTGCGAGTGGACTTCGTCCAGGCTCCTATGGAAGCCAGACTCCATCTTCTATTCCAACTACGGGAAGACCCCGCCTGGACTCCTACGGGAGTCGAGCTTCGTCACCAACTTCAACAGCTAGTGTTCTTCATCCAGACTCCTACGGGAGCCGGACTTCGCACCTAACTTTAATTGCAGGAGGACTCCACCCGGACTCCTACGGGAGCCGGGCTCCGCCCGCAACATCAACTCTGAGAGGACTCCGCCCGGACTCCTACGGGAGCAAGGCTCCGCCCACGACTCCAACCTCAAGGGGAACTCCGCCCGGACTCCTACGGGAGCCGAGCTCCATCGCCAACTTCAATCGCCGGTAAGATCCGTCCGGACTCCTACGGGAGCCGAACTTCGCACCTGACTTTAATTGCAGGAGGACTCCGCCCGGACTCCTACGGGAGTCGGGCTCCGTCATCAGCTCCGACCGCTGTCAAACTTCAGCCGACGGATCTGCACTCCCAGGCACGACACAGCAACCACCACGATCCTGCTCCACTTCCTGCGGTGGATTCTGCGCAGCTCCATCACTCCCTGACAAGCCACGATAACGGCCACAATCCTGCTCCACTTCCTGCGACGGATACCACGCGATTCTTCCATCTGCTGGCAAGTCACGACAACGGATGCCGCTCCACTTCCCTCGGCAGACTCCACGTGGCACACTCCGATGATAGCCACGGGTCCACTCCACTACTCTTTGCAACAAACTCTGCCTGACCCTGGGCAGCCCACTGCCAGACGGTTACAGATATCGCTATCAGGCTACCACCCCCTCCGCCTATAAAAGGGGGTCCTAGATACGTTATTCTATAAGCTCTAATTCTTTACCTCAAAACTCTGTTAAATTCTCCGTTCGAGCACTCCATTCTTGTTGAGGCAGAGAACTGACTTGAGCGTCGGAGGGTCTTGCCAGAGCAACCCCACCTCCGGTTTAGACTTCCTTTGCAGGTCCCGGCGACGACCGCGACTCCCTCGACTCCAGCTTCTCCGGCGCAAGCAGATTTTTGCACCAACACCCACTATCAGGGCTATGATCACTCACCTATAAGAGTTGTATGGTAAGCAGAGCCGCACAGTATGCTTTGAAGTATCCAAGAAACTCTTCAATTTGAAGATGTATGAAGGGCAGTCTGTCCATGAGCACTGTATGATAGTGATCAAGGACATCGAAGAGCTTGAGAAGCTCAAGCTTGATACGCAAAAAGAATTACAGATGGATTTGATCCTTTAATCCTTTATGATGTTGGAAAATATGTTCTAAAGCCAATCATCTAAGTTGTAGATGATTGTGTTCCATATAAGTATATGAATTATAAATTGATAAATTTATCTGATAGATTCATCATCAAAAATATATCATGCAAAATAGAACTCATATGTTATGATAAAGTCCTTAGAAGAAATACCAAAATGATAAAAGAGGATTTTTATCATATGGTTCTTAAATCCTACTCGCGACCACATGATACAAGTATTACAAAGATGATAATTATATCGAGTGTAGGTCATTGTATGCCATATTGATTACTTGTCCTCTTGACTAAGACGTGTGGTGACACGGGTATGTTATACGGATGATATGTAGGAGTACACTTCACTGAGTGTGACCACTTCTGGAGTATTTTGCTATCAAGGGCTGCTCTGATGGGATATGGGTATAAGTATCCCTTGGATCTGAGGCTACCTTGATGACTTGCAAGCAACTCACTGTGCTTTGATGTCAGACTATCCAAATTTTTAATTTGATGACAGAAAGTTTCTGGGTATGGTCAAGTACTTATGAAATCTGAGTGCGAGTCAAGATGGGATTGACCACTTCAAGTAAAATTGGAGATGATGCATCATTATGTTTCAATTCAGCAAAATTTTGGCCAAAGTAGTCCTAGTGAGGAGTCACTGGATTTTTAAGGTTAAGACACAATGTGGACCACTCTTCCTGGGTTAACAGTTTAACCCTTAGTCATCTTTGAGCATCAAGTATCAAAGATATGAATTATATAGTAACTATATCCAAATGGGTTCTAGAGTGTTGCTGGGCATACATTTGGCCTAGCTGGATGTCGGGTCCCATTGCTAAATGGTTACATCGATTAGTACAAAAATTATTTTTATACTATCGACTTAGGTTTGAACCTATGGGATCATACACATAGAAGTACCTATTTGATCAAATAGCTGATCGATGATTATAAATCATTGAAGAGTTTGATTATCAATTTGATTGATGATTAATCCTTTGTAAAGATTGTAATAAATTATTTACTAGTAATTGATAAATTAAAAAATAATTAATTAATAATATGATTATTAATTGACTCAATTTGATTAAGTAATAAGGATTGAATTAGATCTAATTGAATTGGATTTAATTAAATTGATTTTGGATTGATTAGATGCATCCTTATTGAATAATAGGATTTGTTTCAATTGATCTCAGAGATGCAAATCAAATTCTAAGTTGAATAGGATTTAATTATTTTAAATATATTTTGATTGAATCAAATTTTATTGGATAATAGGCTTGATTGGATCAAGTCCTATTATCGAATAGCTTTCCTGATATCCATTAAGAATCAATCTCTAGATCAATAGGGTTTTAATCTAACTGATTCCAAAATCGATTGAAGCTTAATTTATTTCATAATTGGGCTAGAACCCAATTAGTTAGTTTGTTATAACTAATTCTTAAGTTAGTTAGGATTGGGTCCAAGAATTAGTTAGAATTTGACTAAGATCTTGAATCATATTTGGAATGAGACTTAACCAACTAAAACACCCCATGTGATATATTCTCCATGCCCCACGTTTTACCATGAAAAATTCCTCACACCCAAGTGCACCCCCTCTCTTCCACTCGTGAAAAGGAAAGAGGCATCTCTTCTCCTCTTTCTGGTCGCCCAAAAGAAAAAAAGGAAGAAGGGGGCGTCCAACAGTTGGACGCCCCATATCTCATACACCTTGTCTCTCCTCTTCTTCTCCCTTCTTGAAAGAATTTTTGTGAGAGTTTATTGTTGATTTTTGAGCATCAAAGAGAGTCTTCTTTGCTAGTTTTATAGTAAAAAATTGAAGAATAAAAGTTCTTTCCTAAGAGAGAAAGATCAAGGAAGAAGAAGGGTCTTCTTTTTTGTGCACAGCCTTGAAGAAGAATGAGTTCTTTTTTTAGATTTTTTTTTATTTTTTTTAAATAAAAATTAGATTAGATCTAATTTTTAATATAAAAATTTAGAGAAAAAATATCAAAAAAAATTGATTAGACATTTGGAGCCTCCGGAGTTCTAGATCAAGGAGAAAAAAGGAGAAGAAGAGAGAAGAACGGTTCTTCTCTTGGGTCTCTCCTTTGGATTCTTCTAGGGCTCAAGATCTCTTATGATTTTTAGCATGAAAAATTAGATTAGATCTAATTTTTATCATAAAAAATTAGAGAAAAAATATTAAAAAATATATCCCAAAAGTCAATCTTCAACCTGTTGACGGTTGAGTAACCTTGTATTGTAATTGATTTGTTAATAAATAAAATATATTCATGATATTTTCATCATAAGTTTTCATCTTCTAATAAACTCCATTATTATGATGAAATCCTTAGGACTATTTAGGTTTGATAAAAAGAGAATTTATCGATTAGTCCTTAAAATTATTCACGACCAAATGATAGGCTGTTAATAAGGACGACAACTTCTATCGAGCATAGATCGCTGTAGGCTATATGGGTTGGTTGTCCTCTTAACCAAAGAGTGTGAAGATACTGGTATGGCATATAGGTGAGATATAAAGGTACATCATCATTGAACATGACCAACTCTAGAGCATTCTACTGTCGAGAATGTCTCCGATGGGATATAGGTATAAGGTCCCTTAGATCTGAGATCGCCTCAGTGACTTGCAAGCAACTCACTGTGCTTTGGTACTGGACTAACCAAATTTCTAATTCAGTGACAGAAGGCTTCTGGGCATAGTCAAGTACTTGTGAAGTCAGAGTGTGATCAAGATGGGATTGACCACTCCAAGAGTTGGAGAAGAATGAGTCGCTGTATTTTAATTTAGCAAAACCTTGGCCAGAATAATCCATCAGATGGATTTGATATTTTGAAATACAATATGGACAACCTGATCCAAGTTAATAGTTGAACTTTGAGGTGTCCTATGAGCATTTTAGTCAAGGAGATGAATTATATGGAATCTATATCCGCATGGATTCTAAGGATGTTGTTCTACACATTCGACCTATCCGACCGTCGGATACCATTGCTAGATGGTCACTTCGATTGGTATAAAAATTTATTTCTGTACTATCAGATTAGATTCAGACCTATAAGGTCACATACATTAGAGTTCACGATCCAATCGGATGGTTGATAAACGATTAAGAATCATTCTAGGGTTAAACAATCAATATGATTGACATTTAACCTAGTGCAAGTGTTACAAGAAGATCGATTAGCAATTCGATTGCTAATTGGCTTAATTTGATTAAGCCAATGGACTGAGATTAAGTTTAATTAAATATAATTTAATTAAATTTAGTTTGAGCTTGATTGGATCAAATTCAATTGGTTTATTGGATAAGTCAAGTGCAAGAAAAAACTAGTCTTAGTCCAATTAGGACTTGGGTCAACCTAATTTCTAATTCGATTAAAAAATTAAATAAGATTTAAATCTAATTTAATCTGATTAAATTAGATTCTTAATTATGTTAAGTCTTCTTTTAATTAAATTGAATTAATTTTAATTTGATTTAGTTTGAGAAATCAAATTTGAACAAGTCATAGATTGAATACTAGTAAGACTAAGATTCCACCTTGCGCCACCTTAGCCCCCCACACCCACTCTCTCTTATTTTGTGTGACAAAACCTTCTCTCCCAAGCTTTCATGCATGCCCAAAGCTTTCCACTCTTTCTCTCTTGCATGGAATGTGGTGGTGGACCAAGTCAAAGTAAGAATTAGTTTGGATTTCAAATTCTATGAGATAGAATTTTAGGAAACCAAATCTCTTTCCTTATGGCACTGATTTTACACAGATTTTTTCTGAGATTTTTGTGGCTTTTGTGGAACATATTGTGTGCTCTTTGCTGGTGGTTCATGGCAGAAAAAGAAGGGGCACCCAAGAGTTGGGCACCACTTGTGTTGCCTTGTTTGGATTTTCCTTGACTAGGTATTTGACCAAGACAAGGATTCTTCATATCTCTTTATTTAAGATGAATTTCTTCTTAAACCTTTTATGGATTATAGAGCATTGAGAAACCTTTGGGGCATGTGAAAATTAGGAAGAAAGAGTGTTGGAGCATGGAGATATAATAGACACGAAACTAAGTGTCTGGGTTAGAGCAAAGAGAAGAAGAAGAGGGTCTTCTTCTAGGGTTGCAGAGTTCACCTCTTCTCTTTCTCCATCTGTGAGTTTTCTGAGAGTGTCTCATATTTAAAACTTCTTCTCATACTTTTTATCTTTGGAAGAATTCAAATCAAGAAGAAAAAGATATCTGATCGACCATCGAAGAAGGATCAGCACAATACTAGCATACTGTGCTGATTTCCTAGATCAGGACTTCTGATCGTGATTCGTGGGCTCGTGTGAATGACTCCTAGAGGCTGGATGTATGTGCAACTCATAACATTATCCTCAAACCTAGATCAGCAAAGTTAGAACATCTAACTTGCAAGGTAATAGATCTGATCTATTATATTTTACATACATTAGATGTAGTATAGAAACATGTTGATATGATCAACATGTAGTTCTTGCTCTTTATATTTTAATTTTTAATTTAATATCATATAATAATCATATAATAAGATCTTAAATCTAATAATTCTTTAATTTTATAAGATAAATTTTAATTTATTTTAGTCTTCCACTGTCTGATCTTGAAAAAATTTCAAGATCTAAACCTGAAACTCTAGATCTGGTTCCTTCAATTAGTATCAGAGCCTAGGTTGTTTATTACATAATTATTTATACATGCTTAAATTATTTCTTAGATTAGATCTAATTTATAATCTGATTGTTAAATATAAAATTAAAATTTTTAGATCAATCACGAATTGTAGATTGTCCTGCTGTAAGGTTTACCCCTTACAGTGCAAAGGTTATCCTAGTTCGTGTAGATCTATCTTTAATCATAAATTTATTAGATATGATCTAAATTAAATTTATCATTTATTATATTTAAAAGGTATTTAAATATAAAATAAAATTTTTTTATTAATAATTTTTGTGCAAAGAGCCATCATATATTTGTCTGAAAAATTTACGCAGTTTAAAGTTGAAATTATTTCAATTACATGAACCATTTAGATTAGATCTAAAGTAGTTTCATGCTTATTTCACTTGCATTTTGATTATGAATCAAACATGCAACTTGGTTGCTAAGAATCATGTTGTAAAAATATTTTACAAACATAAAAATTATTTTCGAAAAGCCGAACCCCAACCCTCAGCCCAAAACTTAATTGAGAATTAAGAAGTTGTTTGATTAGATTTTAGGATTGTGAATTGAAGAACCTAAGACACAAACCATAACACATTGGGTTAATGGGTTAGTGGGAATTAGGTCTATTAATTGGGTTAGACCTAAGGTTAGATTAAAGATGGACTTAATTAGAGAATTGACTAAATCTAATCAATTGTTGTCTTAAATTAGGTCAAGGATTCTCTAGATCAATTACAATAGTTGTAGTTGATCAAGTCCATATCTTTAATGAGAACCAAATGGACTTTATTCTTGGCTAAACATCTAGCATGAACTGTTAGGTTGATCTAATCGAAACTAATTAAATCAGACCGATGGTTTTTAATTGGCAGTCCACTTACCTGGCCATTTCTAATAGTATGTCTAAGGCAAGATTTGGCAGACCCTCCCACCGATCGAACTTACCTGACCTCTTGATAAAATTATATTTTAATTGGATCACTTGACTATTCGAGCTAACCCATGTCAGCTAGGTAAATCAGTGTAACTGATTTAGGTGCACCTAGACCAGTCCTTTTAATGGTCTCCCTTAAGCTGACTTGGTGAAGCCAGTGGGAGGATCATGATAAATTGGTTCATCTGACCTCCTCCTCTAAATCAATTAAATTTTCTAAAATTTTTAAGTCCTTAAAATGAAATAGTTATGACGATAACTATATCATAGCCTCCCATTAAGTGGATGATAATGGGTCCATCAGTTGGATAATCATTGGAGGCCCAAAGGCCTAGTGCTTATCAGCTAATGGAATTATCATTTATAATATGATTTTTTGACTGCATCTTTCTAAATGGTGGTTAAGTTAGCCAACCAAAGTTGGGCCTAATCATTCATTGGCTAGATGGGCCAAATATGATCATGTTAATGGTTGGACCTAACCAAACCTTTTCAGTGAAGGCCAAAGTCTACTGATTAGGGACTGGGGCAAAATTTAAATTACTAAAAATTATTTAGAAAAATAATTGGTTATGAACCTACCCTTAGATGTACATGAGTTGGCCAACTAAAGTTGGGCTTGTGTGCAGTCTAAGTGGATTCTAGTATCCACTAAGGAATTAAGGTAATTCCTCGAATTGGAGGTAGAAGCTACCAATTCGAATAAAATAGTGGAAGAAACATTTTGATTAAAGTTCAAATCTTTAGGTTAATGAATCAATTACTAATTAGGTTATAGTTTTTCTTTGTGCAGATATGACCACTTTCCTATCGCTCCGATCATTGTTGGACAATAAAATTTGGTGGGACCCAACTTCAATAGCTGGTACCGAAAGTTGAAGATTGTCCTGGTGCATGAATGGATCTTATATGTGATAACGGATCCTGCACCTGAGGAGCTAGCTGCCAATACACGTGGAACAGTCAGAGATACTTATCAAAAGTAGCTCAATGATTGGACCACGATGTGCTGCATCATGCTGGCTACCATGAGCAACGAGTTCAGTCATAGATTTGAGATGGCTCAACCAAAGGACATGCTTCAAGTGTTGGAGGATGCTTTTGGCACCCTCGATGATGTGGAGAGGCATAAGACTAGTTGTGCCATCTTCAACGCCAAAATACAAGATGGTGCCTCAATCACTGATCATGTATTGTACATGATCGAGCTGATAGAGTGTTTGAGCAAGCTCGGCTTTTTCTTGCATGAGCAACTTAGAAAAGATGCAATACTAAACTCGCTACCCAAGTCTTATTTCCCATTCCTCACTCATTATAAAATGACAAAGCCTGAAGTAAACTACTACGGGTTACTGGGATTGCTTCAGAACTTTGAGAAGGATCACCAACTCCACAAGGAGTCGGTGAACTTAATGGGAGGTTCATCTTCTGGTTCTCGACCCTTTGAGAAAGAAAAGAAGAACAAGAAGAAGCAAGTAAAGAAGGTACAAGTTCAGGCTGAGACATCAGTGCAGGGCCAGACCAGAAAGATGAAGCTCGATAAGAGTCAAGCTGAATACTTCTTTTGCAAGAAGCAAGGGCACTAGAAGAGGAACTATCCTCAGTATATTGCCTCCTTGGATCCGAACAGGCAGAGAAAGAAGCAAGCTATTGTTGGGCAAGGTATTTATATGATAACTCCTTGTAATTTCTCTATTTGTGATATAACTGACTGGGTATTGGATACCATAGCCCTTACCATATTTGCAATTCGTTGCAGGGGTTGTAGGTCAGTAGGAGATTCGAGCAAGACAAGAGGTTCCTGAACATTGGAGATGGAAGATCAGTTCCAGTTCTAGCATTAGGAATCTTGAAACTTGTATTTGAGTCTCATACCGTTGTTCTTAATGATTATCATTTCTATCTCAATTTTTTTTTAAATGTTATTTCTGTAGGTCTTTTGGCCAAAAATGATTATGAAATTTCAATAAAAAAATAAGTTTGTAATATCATTATGAATGGTGTTACTATTTTTTATGGATATTTAAATAATAGTATGTATATGTTATCACAACCTGTTAACGTAGTCTATTCTACTGGCAAGCACCCTAGATTAGATAGTGTATCAGATATCTACTTATGGCACTGTAGGCTAGGTCATATAAACAAGAACAGGATAAACAGGTTGACTCAAGAGGGAATCCTCGAAGTTAGTGATTGTGAATCACTTCCAACCTGTGATCCTGTCTTCTTGGTAAAATGATCAAGTCACCTTTTACTGAAAATGATGAGAGAGCTACTGAGCTCTTGAGCTTAGTACATACTGATGTATGCGAGCTCATGAGCACAAGTGCTAGAGGTGGATATTTCTACTTCATCATTTTCACAGATGATCTATCCAGATATGGATATGTCTATCTGATGAAACATAAGTCGGATTCATTTGAAATGTTCAAATGATTCCAAAGTGAAGTAGAAAAATAAACTGGAAAGAGTATTTAAACTCTTCAGTCTGGTCGAGGAGGAGAATACCTTTCTGGTGAGTTTCTCACACATCTAAGAGAGAATGAGATTCTCTCCCAATGGACTCCTTCAGGAACACCACAGCATAATGGTGTGTCTGAAAGAAGAAATCGGACTCTGTTAGACATGGTCCGATCCATGATGAATTTTGCCAGCTTGCCGATATCCTTCTGGGGATATACACTCGAATCGACCTGTTATCTGTTAAATAGGGTTCTAAGTAAGTCTATAATTAAGACTTCATATGAGATATGGACAGGGCTAAGCTAGCACTTTCACACCTTAGGGTCTGGGGGTGCCCGACCTATGTCAAACAGTTAGTTACAGATAAATTTGGACCTAGGTCTGACAAATACACATTCATAAGGTTCCCCAAAGAGATCAAAGGATATTTTTTCTACCATGCTAATAAACAAAAGGTGTTCATCAGCCTTATGGCAATCTTTTTAAAAAAGAAAGTTCTTTGGTGAAGGAATCGTTGCCTCTAAAGCTGAGCTTGATGAAGTTCAACAGGTAGAAGGACTGACACCAATAGCTGAACTTGAGTCGAATTTGATTAGATCAGATCTAGAGCCCAATATACCTGCACCATTAAGACGATCCGGTAGAGTACCGCATCAGCTGGACAGATACTATGATTTCTTGGATTGAGATGGTGATCCCATCAAACTCGATGAGAATGATGAGGATCCGATCACCTATATGGATGCAATGCAGAGATCTGATTTTGAGAAATGGCTTGAAGCCATGAAATCCAAAATGGAGTCTATGAAGGTCAACAATGTATGGACATTGGTTGATCCACCTAAAGGGATTAAACCCATTGGGTGTAAATGGGTCTTCAAAAGGAAGAGGGGCACAGACGGAAAGGTGGAGACCTATAAAGCCCATCTGGTTGCCAAGGAGTATCATCAACATTATGGTATTGACTATAACGAGACGTTCTCTCCTGTGGCAATGCTCAAATCCATTCGGATAATGCTTGCAATAGCTGCACATCTGGATTATAAGATCTGACAGATGGATGTAAAGACAGCTTTCCTAAATGGAGAGCTGACCGAAGAGGTGTATATGATACAACCTGAGAGATTTACATTCACAGATGAGTCCAAGGTGTGCAAGCTTCAGAGATTCATTTATGAATTGAAGTAAGCTTCTTGGAGTTGGAACATGCATTTTGATAAGGTGATCAAAATATATAGTTTCATTAAGAACGAAGAAGAGCCCTACATCTATAAATAGGTAAATGGTCCAATTATGGTATTTCTTATCTTGTACGTGGATGATATTCTCTTAATCGAGAATGACATCTCCGCACTACAGAGAATAAAAGTTTGGTTGTCATCGTAGTTCTCCATGAAGGACTTGGGTGAAGCATCCTACATCCTAGGGATGAAGATATATAAGGATAGATCTAGAAGAATGCTTGGGTTATCCCAGTCCACGTACATAGACACTGTGCTGAAGAGGTTCAGCATGAAAAATTCCAAGAAGAACTATCTACTGATAGGCCATGAAATTTTTTTCTCTAAGAATGATTGTCCAACAACTCTTGAAGAGAGAGAGCATATGAGTAGAGTCCCATATGCTTCGACCGTGGGATCTATCATGTACGTCATGACATGTACAAGGTCAGATGTGGCATACTCACTAAGAGTAGTGAGTAGATACCAATCTAATTCTAGAGAAAATCACTGAAAAGTAGTTAAAGCCATCCTTAAGTATTTGAGAAATACTAAGGACCAATGGTTGGTTTATGATGAGTCAGATCTGAAACTTATGGGGTTCATAGACTCCAGCTTTCAATCTGTCCATGATGATAGCAGAAGCATGTCAGATTATATCTTTACTCTAAATGGTGGAGCCATCTGTTGAAAAAGTTTCAAGCAGCATACTGTGACAAACTCTATTTGTGAGGCAGAGTACATCGCAGCATCGAATACCGCAAAGAAAGTTATGTGGCTGAGAAAATTTATCATCGAGCTCGGAGTAGCACCCTCTCTCGATGGTCTGGTCCTGCTCTACTGCAACAGCACTAGTGCCATTGCTCAGGCGAAGGAACCCAAAGCACGCTAGTGGATGAAGCATATTTTGTATCGCTTCCACCTAATCTGGGAGATCATAGATCGAGGTGATGTCGACTTTCAGAAGATCGACGGAAAGAAGAACCTGACCGACCCCTTCACTAAAGCCCTGGCGATAAAAGAGTTTGACAATCACAAGTCGAAGATGGATATTAGATACTGTGCCGAGTGGCTTTAGGACAAGTGGGAGTTGTTGAAAAATATGTCCCAAAAGTCAATCGTCAACCTATTGACGGTTGAGCAACCTTATATTGTAATTGATTTGTTAATAAATAAAATATATTCATGGTATTTTTATCATAAATTTTTATCTTTTAATGAACTCCATTATTATGATGAAATTCTTAGGAGTATTTAGATTCGATAAAGAGAGAATTTATCGATTAGTCTTTAAAACTGTTCACGACCTAATGCTAGGCTGTTAATAAGGACAATAGCTTCTATCGAGCATAGGTCACTGTAGGCCATATGGGTTGGTTGTCCTCTTAACCAAGGAGTATGGAGACACTAGTATAGCATACAGGTGAGATGTAAGGGTACATCATCATTGAACATGACCAACTTCAGAGCATTCTACTGTCAAGAATGTCTCTGATGGGATATAGGTATAAGTTTCCCTTAGATCTGAGATCGTCTCAGCGACTTGCAAGCAACTCACTGTGCTTTGGTATTAGACTAACTAAATTTTTAATTCAGTGATGGAAGGCTTCTGGGCATAGTCAAGTACTTGTGAAGTAAGAGTGTGATCAAGATGGGATGGACCACTCCAAGAGTTGGAGAAGAATGAGTCGCTGTATTTCAATTTAGCAAAATCTTAGCCAGGATAATCCATCAGATAGATTTGATATTTTGAAATACAATGTGGACAATCTGATCAGAGTTGATAGTTAAACTCTGAGGTGTCCTATGAGTATTTTGGTCAAGGGGATGAATTATATGGAAACTATATCTGCATGTGTTCTAAGGATGTTGTTCTACACATTCGACCTATCCAACTATCGGGTACCATTGCTAGATGGTCACTTCGATTAGTACAAAAATTTATTCCTATGCTATCGACTTAAGTTTGAACCTATGAGGTCACACACATTAGAGTTCATGATCTGATCGTATGGTTGATCAACGATTAAGAATCATTCTAGGGTTAAACGATTAATACGATTGACATTTAACCTAGTGCAAGTGTTGCAGGAGGATCGATTAGCAATTTGATTGCTAATTGACTTAATTTGATTAAGCCAATAGATTGATATTAAGTCTAATTGAATATAATTTAATTAGATTTAATTTGAACTTGATTGGATCAAGTCCAATTGGTTTATTGGATAAGCCAAGTGTAAGAAAAAACTAGTCCTAGTCCAATTAGGACTTGGATCAACCTAATTTTTAATTCGATTAAAAAATTAAATCTAATTTAAATCTAATTTAATCTGATTAAATTAGATTATTAATTAGGTTAAAACCTATTTTAATTAGATTGATTTGATTTTGGTTTGATTTGATTTGAGAAATCAAATTTGAACAAGTCATAAATTGAATCCTAGTAAGACTAGGATTTCACCTTACGCCACCTTAGCCCCCCATGCCCACTCTCTCTTATTTTGTGCGACAAAACCTTCTCTCCCAAGCTTTCACACATACCCAAAGCTTTTCACTCTTTCTCTCTTACATGGAATGTGGTTGTGGACCAAGTCAAAGTAGGAATTAGTTTGGATTTCAAATTCTATGAGATAGAATTTTAGAAAACCAAAACTCTTTCCTGATGGCACTGATTGTATTCATATTTTTTTTGAAATTTTTGTGACTTTGATGGCACATATTTTGCACCTTTTTCTGGTGGTCCATGGCAGAAAAAGAAGGAAGGAGCACCCAAGAATTGGGCACCACTTGTCTTGCCCTATTTGAATTTTTTTTGACTAGGTATTTAACCTAGACAAGGATTCTTCATATCTCTTTATTTAAAATATTTTTTTTTTTGAAATTTTTATGGATTATAGAGCATTGAGAGACTTTGGGGCATGTGAAAATTAAGGAGAAATAGTGTTGGGGCATGGAGATATAATAGATACAAAACTAAATGTTTAGGTTAGAGCAAAGAGAAGAAGAAGAGGGTCTTCTTCTAGGATTGCTGAGTTCACCTCTTTCCTTCCTCCATCTGTGAGTTTTCTAAGAGTGTCTCACATCTGAAACTCCTTCTCCTATTTTTCATCTTTGAAAGAGTTCTAATCAAGAAGAAAGAGGCATCTGATCGACCATCGAAGAAGGATCAGCACAGTACTAGCATATTGTGCTGATTTTCTGGACTAGAATTTTTGATCATGATTCATGGGCTCGTGTGGACTACTCCTAGAGGTCGGATGTATGTACGGCTTGCAACATCATTCTCAAGCCTGGATCAGCAAAGTTAGAACGTCTAACTTGCAAGGTAATAAATCTGATCTATTATATTTTACATATATTAGATGTAGTATAGAAATATGTTGATATGATCAACATGTAGTTCTTGCTCTTTATATTTTAATTTTTGATTTAATGCCATATAATAATCATGTAATAGGATCTTAGATCTAGGGATTCTCTTGTTTGATAAGATAAATTTTGATTTATTTTAGTCTTTCGCTGTCTGATCTTAAAAAAATTTTAAGATCTAACCCTGAAACCCTAGATCTAGTTCCTTAAAAAAAATTTTCTTAAGGGCATGAAAGGAAGAGAGAAAGGTTCTCTCTTATGCGTAAAAAAATTTAGAAGAAAGGATTCTTCTCTTGATCTCTATTGTAGAGATCAGATGCATGGATCCAGGAAGAAAAGGAGAGGGTCTCCTTATTCTTCATCTTCATCATGTTCCTCTTAGATCTGTCAAAAGATGGTGTCTTCATGAGCTAGCACTCTCGAGGAGATCGATCGGTACAAGAGCTATGTGTGGATATCTATAGAAATCGAATATGTGTGCGACTGTCAAGCATCATGAAGAACTAACTATCACATATTTTGAATACGGTGATCTACTATCCATGCTCAGGTATGAGATTTTGATCTCAATTAATTTTAAATGTGATCTAAATATGAATTAAATATGATCTAATTACACATAGATATGATCTTCACTTCTGAATTTTAGATTTCAATTTTCGATACATGCATATTAGTTCATGTCATAGATTCTATATAATGATTTTAGATTTGATCTATGCATGTATTGTAGATTAAATTATTTAATCTATGTATATTTCACTGTAAAATTTTTAAAAATGCTTGCATATCACCCACCATGCTTCCCTTCAAATGGTATCAGAGTCAGGTTCATTATGACATGAACATATATGCATGTAGAGTTGAAATCTAGATTTAGCAATGCATGAGATGTATTATGATCTAATTTTAGATATGATCTAATGTAAAATCAGAACTAATATAATTTAGATTAGATCTAAATTTTTTGCATATATGATATGTGAATTAGATTAGATGTGCTAAGTAGCAAAGTACTCGGATTGGATAATCACCAGGCCATCCGATCATAGGAGCAAGTAGGGTTACATGACCCTCTCTTTCCATTCAATGGGATGCTCTTCATGACATATAGGGGTGCCACTGTGAGGTCCCATGAAGAAGAAAGTGAAATGAGAAAATTTATTTTTCTATAAAACTCTAGATGTTGAAATCCTAAGATTTGTTGTATGTGATACAAAGTATGAGTTGTATGAAAAGTAAAACATCTAATCCATATGATTAAAATTATTTTAATCATAAAAATAAAATTTAAAATCATAAATATTTAGATATGATCTAAAGTTATTATGATTGATTTTATTTCAATTTATACGAGAATTTTTAGATCTAAAACTATATAATACTTGTTGGTACGTCAACTGAGCCGACTAGTTTTGAACTGAGTCAATCCAGTCCTCTAGTTTAATTGGTTCAGTGCTGACTGATCCGATCAAGTTGACTCAGATCAAATAGTAATAGTTATTATTCATGATCAGTTAGTCGATTGAGTATCAGACTTAGTCGTTGCACTAAAGTGAGCCAACTTAGTTCAAAGGTGAGCCGACCTAATTTTCAGATCAAAAAATTTTACATAAAATTAATATAAATTTATTTTATAAAATTAAAATAGTTTCAATTAATAATCTTAGCCCATGTTAATGCTATATTTAATTAAAAATTAAGAAATATATTTTAGATCTAGAATTATGATTAAAGATCTAATGATATTGTATAAAATATAGGGCATGGGTTAGCTAAAATCAGATCTTTTTAATTGGGTTAGACCTAAGGTTAGAATCAAAGACCTAATGGACTAAAAAGAATAGTTGATCAAATCTAACCAATAGTTAATTTAGATTAGATCTAGGGTACTCTAGATCAAATACAATAGTTGTAGTTGATCGAGTCTATATCTTTGATTAAACCAAATGGACCTTGATTGGGGCTCAATGATTGAGCCCAAGTTATTGGGCTGATTAGATCGCTAGGTGACTTAAGTTGACCCATGTCATTGAAGTTAATCAGTATGACTGATTTAGGTGCCTTAGACCGACTTGTCGATTGGACCGACTTGTCTCTAGTCCTTCTCATGACTTGATGAAGTTAGTGGGAGGATTTATGATGTATTGGTTGTACCAGCTAGTCACTAGTCTTTTTTTTATGACTTGATGAAGTTAGTGGAATGATTTATGACTTGCAGGTCAATTAATATTTTATAAAATAAATTAACCAAATCTTCTAAATTATTAGATCCATAAGATGAGCTAGTTATAGAAAAAACTAGATCATAGCCTCCCATTAAGGTATGTGATAATGAGTCCAATATTTCAAATAGGCATTGGAGGTGTCACATGCCTGGTATCTATTATGTATTAGAATTATCATCCATTATATGACCATCTTATTGTACCTTCGATCAATGCTCAGGTTAGTCGAGCTACACTCGGGCCTAGACATCCATTTGTTGGATACACTTGATGTTGTCATATTAATGATTGGACCTAATCAAGATTTTTAGTGGAGGCACCACACACCTACTGAAGGGATGTCTGGGGCAAAATTTGATTGCTAGAAATTGTTTAGAGAAATAATTGGTTATGAACCTACCCATGGATGCACTAGAATTGATCGAGCCGCACTCGAGCCTGAATACAGTCTGTGTGGATTCTAGTACCTGCTAAGAAATTAAAATAATTTTTTAGATTGGAGGTAGAGGTTATCAATTCGTATAAAATAGTGAGAGAATCTTTAGACTAAAGTCCAAGTCTTTAGGCTTAAAATAGTTCATATACTAATAGGTTAATTATTCTCTTTTCAGAAATGGCTAGAATATTGTCACTCTGTTCATTGTTAGACAGTGACAACGTTATCAAATCTAACTTCGATAGCAAGTATCGAAAGTTGAATATAGTTTTTGAGCAAATTGATCAAAAAAATTTTAGACTAACTCAAACAGGCTTAAAAAGAGAAATCAGCAAATGGTTGCTGGTTAATATAGTTATATGATAACTCCTTGAAGTTTTTCTATTGATAATACTACTATCAGGGTATAGGATACCAACAATATAAGTCATATTTGTAAATAGTTACAAAAGACTTTAGGATAGTAGAAGATTTGAAAATGGTAAGAGACTCCTAAATGTAAGACATGGAAGTCTGTTCCAGTCTTAACATTAAGAATCATCGAATTTATTTTTAATCCTGACCAAGTCATTTAAGTGATTGTCACTATTGTCCAATCTTATTGATGGTGTCAATAAGTATGATTATTGTGATATCATTGTGAATGATACTGCAATAATATGTGGATAATTAAAAATGACATAAACTTAGTATCATAGCCAGTTAGTGTAAAGTACACATCTAACTAGCACCCTAGATTAGATAATGTCATTGAAACCTGCTTTTGGTATAGTTGACTTATTCATCTTTTATGGGTGAACGAGCCAGTGATGTTTTGAGTTTGATACATATTGATGTATTTGCACTCATGAATATAAGTGCCAGAAGAGAACTTTACTACTTCATTAAAATCTCTGACGATCTATCTTGGCATGGGTGCATTTTACTTATGAAGCACAAATCTGAATTGATTGAAATATTCAAATCATTCTGTAATAAGGTAGAAAACAAACTACAAAAAGTATTATAACTCATCAATTAAACTGATGAAGTGAATATCATTACAGTAAGTTTTGACATATCTTGAAGAGAATTGGATTCTCTCAATACACCTCTCCCGGGATACCACTATTTAAAAGGGTGTCTAAAAGGAGGAATTAAACTTTGTTAGACATGGTTCAGTCCATTATGAGATTTGTTGGTCTATCTGAGATTATGTTTTAGAGACTACTTGATATGTGTTTGAGAACGTTCTGAGCAAATCGATCACCAAAACTCCATATGAGATATGGACTTGGAAAATTCGATACTCTCTTACCTTAGGATTTTGAGTGTCGAACTTATGTAAAATATTCACAAACTGACTAGCTTGGATCTTGGTTTGATAAATATTAAATTAAAGATATTCCTTCTACCTTCTTGATGGACATGAGATGTTTATGAATCTTAAGACATTCTTTTTAGAAAAGAAGTTTCTTGGTGAAGAAACTGATGCTGTTAAGATCAAGCTTGGTAAAACTTGAAGGTAAAGAAACCAACTCTGACACAAATCAATAGAACCAGAGTTGATTAGATCAAATTCAGAGCTTGATGTAAAGGCATCCTTGAGCAAATATGGTAGAGCACCATATCAGCCGAACAGATACTTCGGCTTCTAAGTTTGGGATGGAGATTTGATCTCTCATATGGATGCAATACAGAGATCTAACCTTGAGAAGTGGCTTGAAGCCATTAAATCTGAAATGAGATCCATGAAGATGAAAGATGTATGGACATTCATTGATTCACCTAAAGGGGTAAGACCCATAGGGTGTGAGTAGATTCTAGATAGATTAGAGGTGCAGACGAAAAGGTAGATACCTATTAATTCTATCCAGTTGCCAAAAGATTTCATCAAAGTTATAGTATTGACTATGATGAAATATTTTTTTTATGGCAATCTTCAAGTCCATTTAGATTGAATCAAGCTTCTTGAAGTTAAAATATACGTTTCGAACATATGGTTTCATTAAGAACGAAACAGAATCCTATATGTACAAATACGTTGACAGTTCTGTAAAAGTATTCTTTGTATTGTTTGGATGAAATTCTCTTAATCAAGAATGACATCCCTACATTACAGAAAATAAAAGCTTGGTTGTCATCTCCATTCTCCATAAAGGTTTGGAAGGTTATTAGAATCATCCTTAAGTATTTGTGAAGTACTAAGGACCAATGGCTTGTTTATGGAGAGTCTGACTTAAAATCTATGAAATATTGATTCCAGTTTCTAGTCAGATTGAAATGACAAAGTTGTGTCACATTGTGTCTTTATCCTAAAAGGAAGAGCAACATGTTGGAAAGATTCCATGCAATAGTAAGTAGCCAGTTTTATTTGTGATATAGAGTTCTTTGCAGTATTTGATGCTGATAAAGAAGTTGTTTGATTATAGAAGTTCATCAACCAACATGGAGTGGCACCCTCCATTGATGGTCCAGTCTTTTTGTATTGACAGTAGTACTGGAGCTATAGCTCAAGCTGAAGAATTGATGTTCCATCTAAGAATCAATTTTTTTTGCATCACAATCAACTTGTTCAATAAGATCGAAATAAAGTCGACCTTAGAAAAATCGACTAAAAAGAAAACTTGACCGACCCATTGACTAGAGCAATCGGATCTAATGAATTCGATGATCTAAAATGGAAGATGGGTATTTGATACCGATCTGATTGGCTTTAGTCCAAGTGAAAGTTGTTGAAAAATATATCCTAAAACCAATCATCTAGGTTGTAGATGATTGTGTTCCATACAAGTATATGAATTATAAAATGATAAATGTTATCTGACAGATTCATCATAAAGAATACATTTTGCAAAATAGAACTTATATGTTATGATGAAGTCCTTAGAACTACTATCAAAATGATAAAGGAGGATTTTTATCATGTGGTACTTAAATCCTGCTCGTGATCAAATGATACAATTATTACAAAGACGATAATTATATCGAGTGTAGGTCATTGTATGCCATATTGATTGATTATCCTCTTAACCAAGATATGTGGTGATACAGGTATGGCATACAGGTGATATGTAGGAGTATATTTCACTGAGCATGACCACTTTTGGAGCACTCTGCTGTCAAAGATTACTCTGATGGGATATGGATATAAGTGTCTCTCAGATCTGAGGCTACCTTGGTGATTTACAAGCAACTCACTGTGCTTTGATGTCAGACTATCTGAATTTTTAATTCGATGATAGAAGATTTTTGGGTATGGTCAAGTACTTGTGAAGTCTGAGTGTGAGTCAAGATGGGATTGACCGCTCCAAGTAAAATTGGAGATGATGCATCATTGTGTTTCAATTCAGTAAAATTTTGGCCAAAGTAATCCTAATGAGGAGTCACAAAATTTTTAAGGTTGAGACATAATGTCGATCACTCTTTCTGAGTTGACAGTTTAACCCTTAGTAGTCCTTGAGCATCAAGTGTCAAAGGGATGAATTATATGGTAACTATTTTCACATGGGTTTTAGAGTGTTGCTAGACATACATTCAGCCTATTCGAATGTCGGATCTCATTGCTAGATGGTTACATCGATTAGTACAAAAATTATTTTTGTACTACCAGCTTAGGTTTGAACCTATGAGATTGTGAGGAAAATTCAGTGCAAGGGTAAAATGATAATTTTAAAAATTTTTTAAAATCACTATTTTATAGTAAAAATTATTAATTAATCTAATTAATTAATAAAAAATTATCCTACACTAGGATCTAAATATAATATATAGCATGCATGCATTTAAATTTGAAATTCATATTTGAATAGTAAACACTTTACTGTAATGTATTCAGAACACAATACCTTTGTGCGGGTAGTAGATCGCCGCAATCTGAACACCATCGGGAGAGTCTGATCATCGTGATGCAGCCACACAGTATGTCTGGCCTTTGTGGATCATCCACATGAAGCTCCCGATCTGATCGACTCCTCACGAGTGCTAGCTCGTTGTAGAGCCCTTTCGACGGTCGATACTGATCGAACTCCTTCGATCGATGTTTGTCGATTTTTTAGATGCTTTGGATTGTTAGCAAATGTACTTGAGAGGATGTTGAAGATCTTTCTAAAATTTGGTGGGCTCACGACAATCGTAGCTCACCTTCTCACTTTCCGAACTCCAGGCTGAAACCCTGAAGAACTTACTGAAATCCAGCGCATATTTTTTCTTACTTTTCTTTCTTTTTCTCTCGGAAGGATATATACCTTCACCTTACACACAAGGATTCCTCACGCTCAGATTTTTTTCCAAAATTTTTCTTGCATACGCCCCACTCTTCTCATCCTTTTAAAATAATGTCAAACGTCTTATCCACGTGAGAGGATAAAGATGAGTAATTGCACATTTGAATTCAAATCAAATTTTGAATTCAAATGGAAACCAATTTATCCCTATCCTCTAAGAGTGTGAGAAGAGGAGGGCGTGGCTTAATTTGTGCATGAGTGATTTCATGAGAAATATTTTCTCGTGTAATAAATGGGGCACTAAAAGAGGATAAGGTCAAGGCGCTAAGATTGGTTGCTCATTCAAATTCAAATTTTGTTTTGAATTTGAATGGCCAACCAATCATCCTTATCCACTAATTTGGTGTATTAAAGTAGGGCATGAGGAGGGCTTTGCGTGAGAAAAAATTCATGAGAACTTCCTTCTCGTGAATTCAAATGGGCGCAGTGGAAGTGAGGTGGCGCAGGGAGAATGGGTCAAGGTGGTTTCATTATTTAAACCAACCTAATTGAACCAAATAAGTTAGGCCCAATTAGACTAATTTAAACCCAATTTAATTAGGCTTAATTAGGCTCAATAAAATCCTAATCAAATTAAGAATTGATTAAGCCCAACCCCTGATCAAATCAGGGACCAAACCATCTCGACAATTAGATCAACTCTTAACCTAATCGGATCAAACCCAACTGAATCCAATTCAATTGGACTTGATCCAAAAATAATTACTCAATCAAATTAAGTTAATTAGTGATCAAATCACTAATTAAATCTCTCATAAATATTGAGTCCAAATTCGATGGATAATCGGGCATCAGAATTCATCGATATGTAACCCTGATTGAAGAGTCCCAAACTAGTGGGACTCTTGACCCCGGTACCCAAAATGTGTGGGACTCATGATCAGAGAATCCTGATTCTCGATCACAGAGTTTCAAACACGTAGGACTCATAGTCCATGAGCATTAAGACTCTTCATCAGCCATCAGATCAGATAGGAACCTCTAATGTGTGTGACCCCGCAGGTTCGAACCTAAGCCAGTAGCACAGGAACCAATTTCTGTACTAATCGAAGTGACCATCTAGCAATAGTACCCGATGATCGGATAGGTCGAATAGTCATAATTGTAACACTTAGAACCTACGTGAATATAGTTACTGTATAATTCATCCTTTTGACCTCTGTGTTTAGGATGACTCAGGGTTAAACTATCAACCCTGATTAGATCATCTGAATCGTGCTCAACTCAAACAGTCCTGTGACTCCTCACAAAGACTACCCTGGTCAAGATTTTGCTAAATTGAAATACAACTGTACACAGCTCCTGAACTGGAGTGGTCAATCCCATCTTGACACACGCACCGACAAGTCAAGTACTTGACTACACCCAGCAGCTTTCCATCACTGAATTAGAAATTCAAGTAGTCCAGTGCCTAAGTGCAGTGAGTTGTTTGCAAGTCACCGTGACTGTCTCAGGTCGGAGGGATATTTATACCCATATTCCATCGGAGCAAATCTTGACAGCAGAAATAGCTCCAGAGTCGGTCACGTTCCGTGCAGATGTATCCTTACATCTCACCTGTATGCCATACCAGTGTCTCCACACTCATTGGTTAAGAGAACAACCAACCTATATGGCACACAACGACCTATGCTAGATAAACATTATCGTTCTTGGTAACAACGTATCATTTGGTCGTGAACAGATTTAAGGACTAAACGACAAATCCTCCTTTATCGAGTCTAAATAGTCCTAAGGACTTCACCACAACATAGGAGTTCATTAGAAGATGAAATATTTTGTGATGAAAAATATCAAAATATTTTTTATTAATTCATAATTTATGTACATATACAAAAATGAGCACAACCATCAACAGGCTGACGATTAACTTTGGGACACTATTCCCAACAATCTCCCACTTGGCCTAAAGCCAATCTGTGCAGTTTCTAATACCCATCTTCGACTTGTAGTCGTCGAACTCCTTCACCATAATGGCTTTAGTGAATGGGTCGGTCAGGTTCTCTTTTTCGTCGATCTTCTGAAGGTCGACGTCACCTCGATCCATAATTTCCCAGATGAGATGGTAGCGGCGCAAAATATGCTTCGTCCGCTGGTGTGCCTTGGGTTCCTTCGCCTGAGCAATGGCTCCAGAGCTGTCACAGTAGAGCAGAATTGGACCAACAAGGGAGGGTGCTACTCCGAGCTCGGTGATGAATTTCCTCAGCCACACCTCTTCTTTGGCAGCATCTGATGCAGCAACATACTCTACCTCACAAACTGAATCAGCCACTGTGTGTTACTTGGAACTCTTCCAGTAGATAGCCCCACCATTAAGAGTAAAAATAAATCCCAACATATTTTTGCTGTCATCATGATTAGACTGAAAACTAGAGTCTGTAAATCCTATAAGTCTCAAGTTCGATTCACCATAAACAAGCTACTAGTCCTTAGTATTTCTTAAATACTTCAGGATGGTTTTAACAACCTTTCAGTGATTCTCCCCTGGATCAGATTGGTATCTACTCACTATCCCTAGTGAGTATGCCACATCTGGTCATGTACATGTCATGGCGTACATGATAGATCTCACTGTCGAAGCATATGGAATCCTACCCATACGCTCTCTCTCTTGAGGTGCTGTCGGACAATCCCTCTTCGAGAGAGAAATTCCATGGCCTATCGGTAGATAGCCTTTCTTGGAATTCTCCATGCTGAATCTCTTCAGCATAGTATCTATGTACGTAGACTGGGATAAACCAAGTAACCTTTTAGATCTATCCCTATAGATCCTCATCCCTAGGATGTAGGAAGCTTCTCCTAAATCCTTCATGGAAAACTGTGACGACAGCCAAATCTTTATTCCCTGTAATACAGGGACATCATTCTCGATTAAGAGAATATCATCCACATACAATATAAGAAATACCACTACTGGACCATTAGCCCACTTATAAATGCAGGGCTCTTCTCCATTCTTAACGAAGCCATATGTCTTGATCGTCCTATCAAAACGTATGTTCCAACTCCGGGATGCCTGCTTAAGTCCATAAATGGACCTCTGTAGTCTGCACACCTTAGACTCATCGTGGATGTGAATCCTTCAGGTTGTATCATATACACCTCTTCATCCAACTCTCCATTTAGGAAAGCTATCTTCACATCCATCTGCCAGATTTCATAGTCCAGATGGACTACTATCACAAGCATAATCCGAATGGATTTGAGCATTGCCACAAGAGAAAATGTCTCATCATAGTCTATACCATAACGTTGACGATATCCCTTGGCAACCAGACGGGCTTTATAGATTTCCACCTTTCCGTCTGCGCCCCTCTTCCTCTTGAAGACCCACTTACACCCTATGAATTTTACTCCTTCGGGTGGGTCAACCAATATCCGCACATCGTTGACCTTCATGGATTTTATTTCGGATTTCATAGCCTCTAGCCATTTCTCAGAGTCGGGTCTCTGCATTGCATCCATGTAGGTGATTGGATCCTCATCATTTTCATCAAGTTTGATAGGATCATCGTTCCGAACCAAGAAACCATAGTATCTGTCCGGTTGACATGGTACTCTACCAGATCGCCTTAAGGGTGCTTGAACAATGGGCTCCGGATCTGATCTAATCAAATTCGATTCAGGTTCAGCAACTTGTGTCGGTTTTTCTACCTGTCGAACTTTGTCAAGTTCGACCTTAGAGGCAACAGTCCCTTCACCAAAGAACTCTTTTTTCAAAAAGATTGCCTTAAGGCTGACAAACACCTTTTGCTCATCAGCCAGGTAGAAATAATACCCTTTGATCTCTTTTGGGTATCCTATAAAATTATACTTGTCAGACCTAGGTCCTAGCTTGTCCATAATTAAACGGTTAACATAAGCCGGACACCCCCAAACCCTAAGGTGTGAGAGTACTGGCTTACGTTCTATCCATATCTCATATGGCATTTTGGTTACAGACTTACTCGAAACTCTATTTAGAAGGTAACAAGCCGATTCGAGTGCATATCCCTAGAGGGAGATCGACAGACCAGCAAACCCCATCATGGATCGAACCATGTCCAACAAGGTCTGATTCCTCCTTTCAGATACACTATTATGCTGTGGTGTTCCAGGAGGAGTCCATTGAGAGAGAATCCCATTCTCCCCAAGATATGTCAGAAACTCATTGGAAAGGTATTCACCTCCTCGATCAGATCGAAGAGTTTTAATACACTTTCTAGTTTATTTTTCTACCTCATTTCAAAATAGTTTGAATATTTCAAATGACTCCAATTTATGCTTCATTAAATAGACATACCCATACCTCGATAGGTCGTCTGTGAAGGTTATGAAGTAGAAATATCTACCTCTTGCACTTGAGCTCATGGGTCCACATACATTAGAATGTACCAGAGCCAAGAGTTTACTGGCTCGCTCACCTTTTCCAATAAAAGGTGACTTAGTCATTTTACCAAGAAGACAGGACTCATAGGTTGGAAGTGATTCACAATCACCTACTTCAAGAATTCCTTCTTGAGCCAACCTGTTTATCCTGTTCTTATTGATATGACCTAGCCTATAGTGCCAAAGGTAGACTTCTGACACATTATCTATTCTAGGGCGTTTATCGGAGGTTTAAACCATATTAACAGGTTGTGATAGAAAGTAAATTCTATTATAAAGTTGTCCAATAAACATTGTAACACCATTCAAAATGATATTGCAAATATTTTTTTTATTAAAAATTGATAACCGTTCATGGCCAAAAGGCCTAAAAAAATAATATTTAATAAAAAGCTTGGACAATAGTGACATTCACTCAGAATTATATTTCGAGAATTGATTACAAGGTTCATGATTCCTAATGCTAAAACTTGAACTTTGCTTCCATCTCCAACATTCAAGAACCTCTCGCCTTCATCAAATCTCCTACTGACCTGCAGACCCTGCATCGAATTACAAATATGATAAGGGCTTCCGGTATCCAATACCCAGGCAGTAGTATCACAAATGGAAAAGTTGCAAGGTGTTATCATATAAGTACCTTGCTTTTTCTTTGGCCTATTCGGATCCAGTGAGGCAATGTATAAAGAACAGTTCCTCTTCCAGTGCCCCTACTTCTTGCAAAAGAAGCACTCCATCTGGCTCTGATCGGGCTTGCACTTCTTGGTTTGATCCTGTGCAGACGTCCCAGCATACAGCTGTACCTTCTTATTCTTCTTCTTCTTGTTCTTCTTCCCTTTCTTAAAGGGTCGACGATCAGAAGAAGACCCTCCCACAACATTCACCGACTCCTTATGGAGCTAGTGATCCTTCTCAAAGTTCTGCAGCAACCCCAACAAATCGTGGTAGTTCACTGCAGGCTTTGTCATTCGAAAATGAATAAGGAAGGGAAAGAAGGACTTGGGCAGAGAATTAAGGATCGCATCCTTACCGAGCTGCTCGTGTAAGGGAAAACCCAGTTTACTTAGGTGCTCAATCATTTCGATCATGTACAGTACATGATCAGTGACTGAGGCTCCATCCCTCATCCGAGCATTGAAAATGGCACAAGTAGTTTTGTGCCTTTCAACGTCGTCAGGCATGCCAAAAGAGTCATTCAACATTTGAAGCATCTCCTGTGGCTGGGCGTTCTCGAACCTGTGACTGAACTCATCATTCATTACCGCCAGCATTATGCATCGGATGTTGGTGCGGTCGTTGAGCCACTTCTGGTAAGTGTCTCGGCCCATCCCTCTAGCGTTCAGGGTTGGCTCTTCACGTGTCGGATCCATTACTACATAAAGGATCCGCTCATGCTCAAGGACGATTTTTAATTTTCGATACCAGCTATCGAAACTAGGTTTCATGAGTTTGTCATTATCTAATAATGACCGGAGCGACAGGGTAGTGGCCATAGCTGCATAAAGAAAAATCAGACCTATATTAGTACATAAATTATTAATACTAAAGACTTGGACTTTAGTCTAAAGTTTCTCTCAGTATTTTTACGAATTGGTAGCCTCAACCTCTAATTCGAAGAATTACTTTAATTTCTTAGTGGGTACTAGAATCCACACAGACTACACACGAGCCCAACTTTGGTTGGTCAACCCATGTGCATCTATGGGTAGGTTCATAACCAGTTATTTCTTTAAACAACTTCTAGTAATTAATTTTACCTCAGAACCTAATCAGTAGGCTTTGGCCTCCACTAAAAAAATTTGATTAGGTCCAACCATTAACATGATTTGATTTGGTGAATCGGATCAATAAATGATCAAGTCCGACTTTGGTCGGCCAACCTAACCACCATCAGAAAGACTCAAACCAAATTATCATACTATGAATGATAATTCCATTAGTCAATAAGCACCAGGCCTTTGGGCCTCCAATGATTATTAAACTAATGGACTCATTATCACTCACTTAATGGGAGGCTATGACTTAGTTATCAATATAACTTAATCATTTTTAGGACCTAATAATTTTTTTTTTTGAAAATTTTATTAAAGAATAGATGAGAAGAAAATATCCAGCCAATTTCAATCCTCCCACTGACTTCACCAAGTCAGATTAAAAAGGATTTACTTAAAGCTGGCATTAGGAGTACCTAAATTAGTCAAACTGATTTACCTAATGACATGGGTGAGCCCTAATCACCAAGTGATCTAATCAAAACCTAATTCACCAAGTTGGCCAGGTAAGTGAGATCAATAGTGGGGATAAGCCATTAACTCGTCAGAGATCAAATCACTGCGAGTAGCTCCCGCTTAAAAACCACTGGTCAAACTGCCAAACTTACCTTAGACACCAACCGGTTCATTAGTTTTAATTTGATCAACTTAGTAAATAAGGTTCCACCGTGTAGCCATGAATTAAGTCCATCTTGGTCTAGTTAAAGATATGGACCCATTCAACTACAACTATTGAAGTTGAGTCTAGAGTATCCTTGGCCTAATCTAATTCAACTTTTGATTAGATTTGATCAATTACTCTAATTTAGTCCATTTCTTTAAGCTAACCTTAGGTCTAACCCAATTATAGACCTAATCCATCTAACCCATTGACCCATAAGTTTATACAATTATCTTAGGTCTTAATTCATAATTCTAGACCTACTAGACAACTCTTAATTCTTTTAATTAAGTATTTGGGCTGATGGGTCAGGGTTTGGCATTTCAAAAATAATTTTCAAATTTGAAAGGTTTTATTTTCTATTCACCAAATATGTTGACTTATTGCACAAATATATCAGCATATTTCATAAATAGCAATCCTATTGCTAATTATATAACAGAAAATAACTCAATCAAAATAAATCATGAATATTCCTTTCGCTGCTTCATCTGCATGGGATATAATCGCATCAGCACCCCTACCGTAATAGGAGACCCCATCGAATGGGAAGAGAGGGCCTTTAAACCCTACTTTTCTCCTATGATCGGACGGCCATGGCAACCAACCCAATTCGATTACTTGCTACTTGGATCAAGTATATCTAAATATACCAATTTTAAAATTTAAAATTTAAATTTTAAATTTTGAATTTCAAATTTCAAACAAATTTCAAATTTTAAATTTTTGAATTTCAAATTTTGAATTTCAAATTTTGAATTTTAAATTTTAAATTTCAAATTTGAAATTTCAACCAAATTTTAAATTTCAAATTTCAAATTTTAAAATTCAAATTTTTGAATTTTGAATTTCAAATTTCAAAATTCAAATTTAAAATTTTGAATTTCAAATTTTTTGAATTTTGAATTTCAAACAACTTTCAAATTTCAAATTTCAAATTTTAAATTTTAAATTTCAAAATTTAAATTTAAACTTTTAGATTACAACTTAATCTATGCATGCAAATATATATATCATATCTAAGAACCTACTCTGATACCATTTGTGGGGAAAATTCAGTGCAGGGGTAAAATGGTAATTTTAAATTTTTTTCAAAATCATTATTTTATAGTGGAAATTATTAATTAATATAATTAATTAATAAAAATTTATCTTATACTAGGATCTAAATATGATATATAGCATGCATGCATTTAAATTTGAAATTCAAATTTGAACAGTAAACACTTTACTGTAATGTGTTCAGAACACAATATCTTTGTGCGGGTAGTAGATCGCCGCAATCTGATCACCGTCGGGAGAGTCTAATCATCACGATATAACCACACAATATGTCTGACCTCTACAGATCGTCCACACGAAGCTTTCGATCTGATCGACTCCTCACGAGTGCTAGCTCATTGTAGAGCCCTTTCGACAGTCGATACTGATCGAACTCCTTCGATCGATGTCTGTCGATTCTTTGGATACTCTGGATCATCAACAGATGTACTTGAGAGGATGTTGAAGATCTTTCTAAAATTTGGTAGGCTCACGACACTCGTAGCTCACTTTCTCACTTTCCGAACTCCAGACTGAAACTCTGAAGAACTCACTGAAACCCTACACATACTTTTTCTTTCTTTTCTTTCTTTTTCTCTCGGAAGGATATAGACCTTCACCTTGTACACAAGGATTTCTCACACCCAGATTTTCTCTCCAAAATTTTTCTTGCACACACCCCACTCTTCTCATCCTTTTAAAACAATGTCAAACATCTTATCCATGTGAGAGGATAAAGATGAGTAATTGCACATTTGAATTCAAATCAAATTTTGAATTCAAATGGAAACCAATTTATCCCTATCCACTAAAAGTGTAAGAAGAGGAGGGTGTAGCTTAATTTGTGCATGAGTGATTTCATGAGAAACATTTTCTCGTGTAATAAATGGGGCACTAAAAGAGGATAAGGTCAAGGTGCTAAGATTGGTTGCTCATTCAAATTCAAACTTTGTTTTGAATTTGAATGGCCAACCAATCATCCTTATCCACTCATTTGGTGCATTAAAATAGGACGTGAGGAGGGTTTTGCATGAGAAAAAATTTATGAGAACTTTCTTCTCGTGAATTCAAATGGGCGCAGTGGAAGTGAGGTGGCACAGGGAGAATGGGTCAAGGTGGTTTCTTTATTTAAACCAACCTAATTGAACCAAATAAGTTAGGCCCAATTAGACTAATTTAAACCCAACTTAATTAGGCTTAATTAGGCTCAATAAAATCTTAATCAAATCAGAAATTGATTAAGCCCAACCCCTGATCAAATCAGGGACCAAACCATCTCGACGATTAGGTCAACTCTTAACCTAATCGGGTCAAACCCAACTGAATCCAATTCAATTGGACTTGATCCAAAAATAATTACTCAATAAAATTGAGTTAATTAGCAATCAAATTACTAATTAAATCTCTCATAAATATTGAGTCCAAATTCGATGGGTAATCGGACATCAGAATTCATCGATATGTAACCCTGATCGAAGAGTCCCAAACCAGTGGGACTCTTGACCTCGGTACCCAAAATGTGTGGGACTCGTGATCAGAGAATCTTGATTCTCGATCACAGAGTTCTAGACATGTAAGACTCATAGTCCACGAGCATTAGGACTCTTCATCAGCCATTAGATCAGATAGGAACCTCTAATGTGTGTGACCTCGTAGGTTTGAACCTAAGCCGGTAGCACAGGAATCAATTTCTGTACTAATCGAAGTGACCATCTAGCAATAGTACCCGACGATCGAATAGGTCAAATAGTCATAATCGCAACACTCAGAACCTACGTGAATATGGTTACTGTATAATTCATCTTTTTGACCTCTGTGTTTAGGATGACTCAGGGTTAAACTGTCAACCCTGATTAGATCATCCGAATCATGCTCAACTCAAACAGTCCTGTGACTCCTCACAAAGACTACCCTGGCCAAGGTTTTGCTAAATTGAAACACGACTGTACACAGCTCCTAAACTGGAGTGGTCAATCCCATCTTGACACAGACACAGACAAGTCAAGTACTTGACTACACCTAACAGCCTTCCGTCACTGAATTAGAAATTCAGGTAGTCCAGTGCCTAAGTGCAGTGAGTTGCTTGCAAGTCACCATGGCAGTCTCAGGTTGGAGGGATATTTATACCCATATTCCATCAGAGCAAATTTTGATAGCAGAAATAGCTCCAGAGTCGGTCACATTCAGTGCAGATGTACCCTTACATCTCACCTGTATGCCATACCAGTGTCTCCATACTCATTGGTTAAGAGGACAACCAACCTATATGGTACACAGCGATCTATGCTTGATAAACGTTGTCATCCTTGGTAACAATGTATCATTTGGTCGCGAACAGATTTAAGGACTAAACGATAAATCCTCCTTTGTCGAGTCTAAATAGTCCTAAGGACTTCACCACAACATAGGAGTTCATTAGAAGATGAAACATTTTGTGATAAAAAATACCAAAATATTTTTTATTAATTCATAATTCATGTACATATACAAAAATGAGCACAACTGTCAACAGGCTGACGATTGGCTTTGAGATACTATTCTCAACAGGGATCACACACATAGAAGTACCTGTCTGATCAAATGGCTGATCGACGATTATGAATCATTGAAGGATTTAATTATTAATTTAATTGATGATTAATTCTTTGTAAAGGTTACAATAAATTATTTAGTAATGATTGATAAATTAGAGAAATAATTAATTAATAATATGATTATTAATTGACTCAATTTGATTGAGCAATGGGGATTGGATTAAATCTAATTGAATTGGATTTAATTAGATTAGTTTTGGATTGATTGGATGCATTTCTATTGAATAATAGGACTTGTTCCAATTGATCTTAGAGATACAAATCAAATTTTAAGTTGAATAAGATTCAATTATTTTATATATATATTAATTGAATCAAATCTTATTGGATAATAGGCTTGATTGGATCAAGTCCTATTATCAAATAGCTTCTCTGAGATCCATCAAGAATCAATCTCTGGATCAATGAAGTTTTAATCTAACTAATTTCAAAATCGAATGGAACCTAATTTATTTCATAATTGGACTAGGACCCAATTAGTTAGTTTGTTATAACTAATTCCTAAGTTAGTTAGGATTGGGTTCAAAAATTAGTTAGAATTTGACCAAGATCTTGAATCCTATTTGGAATAAGACTTAACCAACTAAAACACCCCATGTGATATATTCTCCACGCCCCACCTTTTACTATGAAAAATTCCTCATGCCCAAGTGCACCCCCTCTCTTCCTCCCATGAAAAAGAAAGAGGCATCCCTTCTCCTCTTTCTGATCACCCAAAAGAAAAAAAAAGGAAGAAGGGGGCGTCCAAGAGTTGGACGCCCCATATCTCATGCACCTTGTCTCTCCTTTTCTCCTCCCTTCTTGAAAAGATTTTTGTGAGAATTTGTTATTGATTTTTGGGTATCAAAGAGAGGCTTCTCTATTAATTTTATAGTAAAAAATTAGAGAAGAAAAGTTCTTCCCAAAGAGAGAAAGATCAAGAAAGATGAAGGATCTTCTTTCTTGTGCGCAACCTTAAAGAAGAAGGAGTTCTTCTTTTAGATTTTTTTTTTATTTTTTTTTTCTAAGATAAAAATTAGATTAGATATGATTTTTAATATAAAAATTTAGAGAAAAAATACTAAAAAAATTTGGTTGGATATTTGGGGCTTCCTGGAGTTCTAGATCAAGAAGAAAAAGAGAGAAGAAGAGAAAAGAATGGTTCTTCTCTTGGATCTCTCTTTTGGATTCTTCTATAGCTCAAAATTTCTTATGATTTTCAGTATAAAAAATCAAATTAGATCTAATTTTTATCATAAAAAATCAGAGAAGAAAAATTCTTCTTAAAGATATGAAAGAAAGAGAGAAAGGTTCTCTCTTATGCGTGAGAAAATTGAGAAGAAAGGGTTCTTCTCTTGATCTCTATTGTAGAGATCAGATGCATAGATTCAGAAAGAAAAAGAGAGGATCTCCTTTTTCTTCATCTTCATCATATTTTTTTTAGATCAACCAAAGGATGGTGTCTTCATGTGCTAGCACTTTCGAGGAGATTGATCAGCACAAGGGCTTCGTATGGATATCCGTAGAGGTCGGATGCATGTGTGGCTATCAAGCATCATAAAGTATCAACTACCATGGATTTTGAATGTGATGATCTACTATCCATGCTCAGATATGAGGTTTTGATCTCAATTAATTTTAGATGTGATCTAAATATGAATTAAATATGATCTAATTACACATAGATATTATCTATATTTGCTAAATTTTAGATTTTAATTTTGGATACATGCATATTAGTTCATATCATAAATCTTGTATAGTGATTTTAGATTTGATCTATGCATGCATTGTAGATTAAATTATTTAACCTATGTATGTTCTGCTGTAAAATTTTTAAAAATACATACACATCACCCACCACGCTTCCCTTCAGTTCATATAGTCAATTTATTATAAATTTTTATATGAACAAACTTGATTGCACTGTATCCAAACTGGTTAATATGTTCGTCGCTATTGAAGAAATCTTGAAGAGTTCAAAGGGCACAGTTCTCACTGTAGAGTAGATTTCTTCTAAGAAAAAGTCTGGTTGGAAGAAGAAGACTAAATCCGCTAAGAGGCAAAAGAAAGAGAGCAAGCCAAAGAAGGATATTCCAAAGAAGGCTGAAGTAAAGAAAAAATATTTCCACTATGATGCTGAAGGTCACTAGAGGAGAAACTATCCACTATACCTGGAGAGCCTGAAGATCAAAAAGGATGATAAACCTTCAA
Source organism: Elaeis guineensis (assembly GCF_000442705.2). Lineage (NCBI taxonomy): Eukaryota > Viridiplantae > Streptophyta > Magnoliopsida > Arecales > Arecaceae > Elaeis > Elaeis guineensis. Next base: position 56,293,552 of record NC_025998.2, on the reverse strand, counting down.
AAGGTATGTTTGTAATTGAATCTAACCTAACGATTTCTTCTACTTCTAGTTAAATATTAGGCTCTGATTCGAGTGCTCATATATATACTTCAATGCATAATCTAATAGAAAGTAAGAAGTTGAGAAAAGGTGAGATGATCCTTCGGGTCGGCAATGAAGCAAAAGTTACAGCAGAAACCGTTCGCACTTATCCTCTTAAATTACCATTAGAATTTAGATTAAATTTGAAAGACTATCATTTTATTTCTGTAGCGAGTTAGAATTTGATTTTTGTGTCTGTGCTAGCACAGAATGATTTTGATTTTAATTTCAATAAAGATTTTTATTTCATTTATTTATGAACTAAACTAATTGCATGTGATCTTTTAATTGACAGTCTTTATCACTTGTATATTGATGTGAATGTGAATTTAAATGAGTAAATAGTGAGTACCGTAAGCCAAAGAGATCCAGAGATAAAATTAATCAAAAGTACTTGTGGCATTATAGAGTAAGCCATATTGGAGAGAATAGGATAAACAAACTGAAAAAGGATGAAATCCTTGACTCTTTTGATTCAGAGTCATATCTAGCTTGTGAATCTTACCTTCGAAAAAAAATAGCTAAGTTATCCTTTGCAAGATATGGAGAAAGGGCCATCGAGTTACTTGTCCTGGTATACACCAATGTGTATGGGCTATTTGATGTGCAAACCAAGGGTGGTTATAGCTACTTCATCATCTTTACCAATAATCTGTCACAATACGGGTATGTGTATCTATTGAAACATAAGTTTGAAGCCTTCAAAAAATTTAAAAAATTCAAAAACAAAGTAAAAAAATAAACAAGCAAATCCATTAAAGTTCTTTGATCTAATCAAAGAGGTGAATACCTTAATCAAAAATTTTTGAGACAACTTAAGGATAATGGCATAGTCTCTCAATGGACTCCTCTTAGAATACCTCAACTCAATAGGGTATCCGAAAGGAGGAATAAGATCCTATTAAATATGGTCAGGTCCATGATGAGCTTCACTAATTTATCCTTATATCTTTGGAGATATGCCTTGTTAATTGTAATTTATTTATTGAATAGGATTCCATCAAAATCTGTTCTTACCACACCATATGAGATACGGCACGGTAAGAAGCTGAGTCTAGGTTGTCTTAAGACTTAGAGATATCCAGCCTATGTTAAAAGATAGATGGCTGATAAATTAGAGAATAGATATGTAATAGCTCATTTTATAGGATATCCAAAAGAATCGATAGGATACTACTTCTACTTTTAATAAGATCACAATATGATTGTGAGTTGAAACGTTATATTTCTAAAAAAATAGTTTATCCAGGATGGTGGCAGTGGAAGGTTAGTTGAGCTTGAAGAGATCTCTGAAGAGCAAAGAGCTATAGATCCTCAGAAATGAATTATTCATGAGCCAGTAGTTAATGTTCTTCCACTATCTCATAGATCTAGTAGGGTCTCCCGACCTTCTGAAAGGTATATGGGTATGCTTATGGAGGAAGTAAAGAAAATATTCTTTATGGAAGATAAGGGTCATGGTGATGATCCTAATACCTTTGATGAGGTGATGTCTAACATCGATTTCACAAAATGGTTAGATGCAATGAAGTCAGAAATTGACTCAATGCACTCGAACCAAGTATGGACCTTAGTAGATCCACCGAGGATATGGTACCCATTGGGTGTAAATGGATCTACAAAAGAAAAATAGGTACTGATGGTGAGATAGAGACCTATAAAGCTAGACTCATGGTAAAAAGTTATAGTTAGTGCAAAGGCATTAACTATCAGAAAATCTTCTCGTCTGTAGCCATACTGAAATCCATCCACACTCTGCTTACTGTTGCAACTTATTATGATTATGAAATCTGATAAATGGATATGAAAACTACTTTTTTAAATGGATATCTTGAGGAAGATATCTATATGGAGCAACCTTTGGCTTTCACATCTGGTGATGGTGATCACAGAGTCTGCAAGCTGCAAAGATCCATATACAGATTAAAGCAAGCTTCTCGAAGTTAAAATCTTCATTTTGATGATGCAATCAAATTATTTGATTTCATCAAGAATGAAGAAGAATCTTGTATATACAAAAGGGTCAGTGGGAGCGTAATAATATTTTTCATATTGTATGTGGATGATATTCTTCTCATTGAGAATAATATTCCCATGCTAACCTCGATCAAAAGATGGTGTCCAAAAAATTTTTCATGAAAGATCTAGGAGAAGTATCTTATATTCTTGGAATAAAAGTCTATAGGGATAGATCTAAAAAGATGCTAGGCCTGTCACAAAAGTTGTACATAGAAAAAGTATTGAAGAGATTCAGTATAGAAAACTCTAAAAGAGAACTTCTGCCTCTTGGACATAAAAGTATGCCATGCTATATACTCGATCTGATATAGCCATTGCTATGAGTATCACGAGCAGATATCAGTCGAATCTAGGCTAGGAATACTAGATTGCTGTGAATACATCCTTAAGTACCTGAGAAGCACTAAGAATTTATTCTTGATCTTTGAAGAATAAATAGAGTTAGAAGTGGGAGGATACACAGATGCTGATGATAGAATGTCTACATTAGGGTGTATTCTTATGTAATGTTGGTTCGGTATGTTGAAAAGATTTCTAATAATCGATCAATGGAAGCTGAGTACATAATAGATGTGTAAGATAAAATCTGATTTTAATATTAGTTGCAGAATTGAATGTCATACCATTAGATGCTATGACGATATACTGTAAAGACAACAACGCCATAGCCTTTGCTAAGGAGCCTAGGTCTCACCAAAAATCAAAGCACATCGAGCGATGATTCCATATTATACATGACTACCTCAAAAAAAATATATCAAGGTGAGAATATTAGACTCCACAGATAATGTGGCAAACCTACTGACAAAGTAATTGAGCCAGTCAAAGATGGAAGTCCACCTTAAGAAGATGAGACTTAGATTAATGGCCAATTGACTTTAGTCTAAATGAAAGATTGTTAGATATATGTCCTAGAAGCCAATCTAGCAGATACATTATAATAAGTCTAAGATATAATTTTATACTTAATACATTGATTTGATCAATAAATGAGCAAGTTTTATTTTTATTCGAGTGTGATGTGTCCTTGAATCTTCCATGAAATTAAAACTTCGATACATACTCTCAAGGTGTTGAGAATTAGAGGTATGTATAATTAATTTCTAAATACTCTCAATCATAGTATCATCATAAGGACAGCAATCAATCCAGATAGACCAACGTATAGATCGCTTTCTTTGAGGTAGATGAGTCTCTGATCTACAATGTAGAGACACTGAGCGACGAGTGCGAGTAGTTGTTAGAGAACAACTAGTACTGAGCATAACCATACGAGAGATCACTTAGATTTCTAATCGATCGTCAGTGATTATCTTAATGTTGTAGTTATGTGAATGATCTTTTGATCTATGATGGTACGACTACTCACAGTAAGGCTGCTGGAGTTTGACTGACACATTAACATAGTCTCATTGAGATCTTGTAGTAGATGTTGGCAACAGTTGGTCCACTGTAAGAGTAGGATGTGCATCTAGATAAAATTTATCAACCTTGATAGAGAGGAGTAGTCCTATGAGATTTGAGAGACTAAGTCTGAGAGTCTGTGGTCATAGTAGTATGATTAATAGAAAAGAATTTTTATGAGGACATAATTAGACTTGAGCTGATCGAATCTATCATATGACTGATGATAAGGTTTGACAATTTATCCATGACCTACCATCTAGTCGGAACTCACGATAGAGGGATTGAATCACATGTTAACTACATCTTGAATTTTTTTTTCGATTCTATTGGGTTGCCACTACATACTGCTCGATGTCACTGGTGGATTGTGAGAGCTCACTAAGATTGCTCAGGATCAACAATCCTTGATGAGTTAGAGTGGAATTATTCTAATCCATTGAAAAAAATTTCAATGATACTTTGATAGAAATTATTGTATATCTCACTACCAGATAGAATTGAATATATGGGGTCACACAATAAAAGAATTAGATCTGAAATAAGCAATTGGACGTATGAAGTCTCAATTAGGTTTAGAAAAATCCTATTGGGTTCAGGATAACCTTGCTAGCACATGGTTGAACCCAATTTTCTCTTTGCACTTGAATTACTTATTTGATCAGATTAATTCAAGATTAATTACTTGCTAATAATCTTAATGAATTAGTTTTATTGAACTCTAATTGTTGGGTGCCTAGGGTTTTGGATTATATAGATTAAGAGATCAAACCCTTAATTAATTTTCTTAATTATTTGAGTAGGGTGCCACTTGATTTGATCAAGTTGGGCATGTCCACCTATATGAGGGCATGTGGGATCAGATTGGGGCATCTCATAAGTGCCATGTGGTGTGTACAAAAGTGGGTGCAAAGGCTTCAATAGTTGGTGCCTAATGGATCTCCTAAAAGGGGTCAAATAACTAAAGGAATAAGGATTCCTAATGCAAGTAGAATTTTTATTAAGGGGTTATTTGGTTTTGAATAGAATTCAAACCTTTTACCTATTTAAAGGGGCCTTCTCTAAGGCTCCTTACTTTTGATTTTCAGCAGTCCATGCCTCTCACAAAAGCTCCCCATGCCCCCTTTCTCTTCTCCCTCTCTTCTCTTTTAAGGTCCCAACGCCCAAAGGTGTTGGGCATCCCATATCTCCATGCCCAAAAGGAGCTTGGGCATCCCCTTGCTTGCTGTTTTGAGGCTTTGATTACTTCATAATCAAGGAAAGAAGAGCAAGAGAAGAAGAGAAGAAAAGATCAAGAAAAGGATCAAAGAGTTGATCATGTTCCAGGCTTCGTTCAGATTCGCAAGGAGATTGTTCTTAATAAAAAAAGATCAATACCAAAGAGGGCTATTCCAGGCTAATCTTGAGTGGATACCCATAGAGATCGGATACTTATACAGCTAGGAGAGAATCTACTCTTTTTCAGATCCAGATTTGAAGAAAGAAATTATGAAACAGGTATGTGATTCGATTACATATTCAATTTCAGCATAAAATTCAGCATGTGTTCAATTTCAATATATAAAGTAGATCCTTATGTTCTATATTTTATGCATGCGTGATTAAAATTAAAAAGATATTTTAATCTTCTATTCTACTATGTCATTTAGAAAAAAAAAATTTAAAATATACATGAATGCCCTAACACGAAATTCCAACAAGGTGTTGGGACATCAAAGAAAGGTAGTTAGGCTGGTGGAGTTGTAGGCATGCGGCAAGAAAAGATCCCATCTTGTTTCAGTGCACACATTATTACATGCCCCACATATTCTAATTGTTTTGTCATACAAAATAAAACTCCTAACCTCTTACCATAAGGGATAAGATACTCTTCCAAATCTGAATCAAATTCAAATGAAAAGAGTGTCCAAAAAAAAAAAAGAGAGACCTAAAAATGTGTCCACTCACGCACGTAAGGAACACGCACAAGCCTTCTCATCAGATTTTTGTCACACAAAAATCTAAATTTCCATGCCCACTTTATGGTAAGGATCACCCTTTATTCAAATCAAATTCAAATAGGAAAGAATTATAGAGGGGAGAGAGTGCCAGAGAGGTGGAGCACCAACTATTGGCACCCCTTCTCTATTCACATGCACAAGAAAAAGAGGACAGCACTTCAGCACCCCTCTCTCCTCCTTTTAGTTGGTAAATTAGATAGAGAAGCTCAAAGAAAGTGGGCTTAGGTGGTCTTCTTTAATTGGATCTAATTTGGCTTCAAATCGAATCCAATTCGAGCCCGATTCGAATCCAATTCAAAAAGGCTGTCAATCTTGATCTAATCAGGATTATAATCCAAGTCCAACTTGGATAATTAAAACTAATTAGCATTAAGTCAAGTCTAATTAAATTAAATCTAATTTAAATTAATTAAAAATTAATCCATAATTTAATCAGACTCAATTATATTGCAACACTTGCAATTAAGTCCTTGATGCTAACCATTAGCAGTTTTCAAATTTGTAACTCTTTATAAATTGATCCAAGTCATCAATTCAATTGATAACTTGATCATGATCCAAGTTATTAATCAGGATGAGTTTTTTTGTATGTGACCCCTCAGATTCTATTCAGTCTGGTAGTGAGACATACCGTGATCTCCATCACCATATCATCGAAACTCCTTTCGATGGGCTAGAATAATTCCAACTCATCCCATCAAGGATCATTGATCCAAAAATGATCTTAGTGAGTTCTAATAATCTATCAGTGATGTCTAGCAGTATATAGTGAAAATCGAACAGAACAGAAAGATGAAGTCCTAGGCATAGTTATCATGTGATCAAGTTCTTCTATCGACAGTTCTGACCAGATGTAGGTCATAGAACCTCATCAAACTCTAAGCATCTGTCATATGTTAGACTTAATTAGCTCGAGCCCAATCGTGAATCCCATGAAAACTTCTTTCCATATTCATACTGCTATGGCCACAGATTTATGAACTCAGTCTTTTAGGTTGCATAGGATTACTTCTTAACTACTACGGCCGATAGATCTCCTATAAGTACACTCGTACTTCTATAGTAAATTTACTACAGTCAACATCCACTACAAGGATCCATATGGTTAGGGACTATATTTATGCGTAGTCAAACTACAGCAACCCCATTATGAGCAGTTGAAGCACCACAGATCAAAGAACCACTCACACAATTATAGCATCAAGAAGTCATTGATGAGTGAGTAGGCATCCATATGACTTTTCATTCTTAGTCATGCTCAGTATCGTTGTTCTCTAATAACTATCTGCACTCTTACTCTAATATCTCCATACTATAGACTTAAGATTCATCTATCCAAAAAGGAAGCGATCTATGCATCAGTCTACTCAGATCTATCACCATTCCCATGATGATCATCGAATGAGAGCATTTAGGAATTAATCTATAATGACACATATTTTAAATTTTCAACTCTTAAAGAATATGTGTCATTGATTATAACTCTTTGAACGATTCTAAGACACATTACTCTAGAGTAGAAATAATTATCTATTAATTTTAATTTTAATAAATCAAGTATAAATTTATATCTTAGAAAATTATAATATGTCAGCCAACAATTAACTTTTCAGATCACACATCTAATAGTTTTAACCTGATCTAATCAAAAATCCTAATTATAGTTCAATCACTAGACCTAATTGTTCAACCCATACCTTCATGCACCACCTAAAATCAGATTCTAAAATTAATTTTTAGATTAGGTTTAAGTGCATGAATTAATGACTTATGATTTCAAAATATTTTCTAATCTAAACCTAATACATATATCTCATATATGTTCTTTTAGATCTAAAATTTATGAAATATATATCACATATATAATTTTTATATCAAAAATAATCTTGGCATGTATCACATATAGGAATAATCGATTAAAATAATGATTAAGATATTTTGAAAATAATTTTCAAAAATTTGTTCGTATTGCACTGGACAACCTTTTCAGTATAGGGATTTAACCCTATACCTGGACAACCTTATTTCAGTTGGATGCAAATCTTAATTATTTTTATTTTAGATCTAATATAGAAGAAGATATATCTCATATATTTAATTTTAGATCTAAAGTTATTGATTTATATATTTTAAAAATTATTTTCAAAATCGATCAATCTTGTGTTAGAACAATCTTTTCAATATAGGGGGTTAAACCTATAACAAAATAACCTTATATTAGCACAAAATTGATTTTAATTAATCATAACTATCAGATCTACAAAAAAAATTAGATCTAAATTTATTTCATACATGTTAAAAATATGTGGCTTTGATACCACTGTTGGATTTTTAGGTGATTAGCATGTAGAGTTTTTCCATCTCATAAAAACATACAGCAGAAAGATAAAATTAAAATAATTTTAATTTTATTTATACTCGGATCTAATCCTACAATTACCTAGGGATTATTTAACATATCATGAAATAAATATTTTAGATCTAAAAATTAAAATAGAGAAGAAGAACATTTACCTTAATTGCTTTCCTTTGATCTTACTTGGATCGGATTTGACGGATGTCCGGAGTTTCTATCGGAGCTGCGCACGTGCCCGATCTCTACTGATATCCATATGGAGATGATCTGATCAAAGCATCGAGGCCATCAAAATGCTAGTACTTTGCAGGCCTCACTCTTCGTTTAGATCTGGATCTTCTTCTAGAACTCGAAGAAGAACCCTACTGCATGAACTCTTCGCACTGATCTGTCGAGATCTGAACAAGATGCCAAGAAGAGTTGAAAAACTCTTTTTTCTTCTTTTCTCTCTCTCTAAATTCAATCTTTCTCAGGTCTGATCTAAGAACAAGGTGGGCATGGAGATGGAGGAAAGAAAGGGAGAAGAGGCATTGAGAAGTTGCAGTAAGGCAGATCTGGCATGAGAAATCTCATGCAACCTTGTAGCACATGCCCACCTTTTCCCTTCTTATTTTATCACACAAAAAAAATTCCCAATGCCCATACCTTATCAGATAGGATCTTCTTCCTTATTTGAATCAAATTCAAATGAAGAAAAAGAGTCCAAAAAGGAGAGAGACTCACAGAGAGGAGGGGCACCAACTATTGTCACCCCTTCACATGCGCAAGGAAAAAGAGGGCGCATCTTCACACATTCCACCTCTCTTTTTGGCATGAAATAGGAGAGAGAATCCTAGTGAAAAGGATATCAAACTTCTTAAACTGATTGGGTTTCAATTTTAATTTGATTCGAATCTGATTCAAATCCGATTCGAATCAAATTTGAAAAGACTGTCAGTCCTGATCTAATCAGGATTGAAATCCAAGTCCAACTTGGATAATGAAACCCAATTAACCTCAAATTAAGTCAAATCTAATTAAATTAAATTTGATTTAAATTAATTAAGACTTGATCTATAATTTAATTAGACCCAATTATATTGCAACATTTACAATTAAGTTTCTTTTCTAACAATTAGTAGTTACTAAATATGTAACCCTTACATAATTAGTAGTTACTAAATTTGTAACTCTTACAAATTAATGAAAATCATCAATCCCATTGATAATTTGATTATGATTCAAGTTATTGATTAGGTCATACTCTTTTTGTGTGTGACCCCTCAAGTTCTATTCTGTCTGGTAGTGAGACATACCGTGATCTCCATCACAATATCATCGAAACTCCTTTTGAAGGGTTGGAATGATTTCAACTCAATCCAACAAGGATCGTTGATCCAAAAATGATCCTAGTGAGTTCTCACAATCTACTAGTAATATCTAGCAGTATATAGTGACAACCTAATAGAACAAAAAAATCTAAACCCCTAGGTGTAATTACCGTGTGATCAAATTTTTCTATTGAGAGTTCCGACAGGATGCAGATCATGGAATCTCGTCAAACCCTAAGCATCCATCATATGTTAGACTTAATTAGCTTGAGTCTAATCTTGAATCCTATGAAAACTTCTTTTCATTATTATGCTGTTGTTGCCACAAACTTAAGGACTCAGTCTCTTAGATCGCATAGGACTACTTCTTAATTACTAAGACCGATAGATCCCCTATAAGTACACTTCTACTCCTACAGTGAATCTACTGCAGCCAACAAACACCGCAATATCTCAAAAGACTAGGGACCATATTTATATGTTGTCAAACTATAGCAATCTCACTATAAGCAGTCAAGGCACTGCAAATCAAAGAACTACTCACATAACTACAGCATCGAGATAGTCACTAATGAATGAGTAGACATCCAAGTAACTTCTCATTCTTAGTCGTGCTCAGTATTATTATTCTATAACAACCATCTGCACTCTCACTTTATCATCCCCAGACTATAGACTTAAGATCCGTATGCCCAAAGTAAAACGATTCATACACCAATCTTATCAGATCAATTATCATCCTCGTGATGATCATCGATTAGGAGCAGTTTAAAAATTAATCTATAATGACACATATCTTAAATTCTTAACTCTTGAGAATATGTGTCATTGACCATAACTCTTTGGATGATTCTAGGATGCATTACTCTAGAATGAAAATTGTTGGGTATAAAATACCCCCCCAGCCGAAGTTCGTACTAAGAGTGACCCTCCCGGGACTCTGCCGATGTCCAACCTTGGGCTACATATTTTTGAACCTCTCCGGTGGTCGAGCTTCCACAATATTTCCAAATTCTATCGATGGATAAACTCCCACAGCTTCTTCCGCAAGTGTCGATCGGGTTCCCCCGACGGACGAACTCCTGCCACATCTCTCGGGCTTCTCCAGTGATAAGCTTCTTCGGTTGTTTATCAGGCTGCTCCAGGCGCTCTCTGGATTCTACCATCGGCCGATCTCCTACAAGGGTCAACCGCTCTCCGAACCCCTTCCGGATCTTTTCCGACAAGATTCGATCGACTCCAATCTGAATTTCTTCCAGAACTACATCAGTTCGTCAGTGGCCGAACTTTCCCAATAGTAGATCTCCACGACGGACGGGCTCCATCCAAATTTCTACGGTGGTCGACCGCCTTCTGGGTTTCATCCGGGCTCTTACGAGAGCCGGACTTCTTTCCCAAACTCCTACTGCAGGTAGACTTCGTCCGAGCTCCTACGGGAGTCGGACTTCAGCCCTGAGCTCCCATTGCAGGTAGACCTCGTTTGAATTCTTACAAGGGCCGGACTCCGAGCCCCCACCACAAGTGATCCACATCGAGCTTCTGCTACAAGCGATCTACTCCGAGCTTCTGCTACAAGCGATCTACTCTGAGCTACTACTACAAGCGGTCTACTTCAAATTTCTACTACGAGCAGTCCGCGTCGGATTTCTACTGTAAGCCTCCACTCGAGCTTCTCTTATGAATGAATTCCTTTCGGACTTCTATTGCAGGCAGGCTTCAGCCGAGCTTCCTCAACAAATGATCCCCATCCGGACTTCTATGGGAGCCAGACTTCGATCGAACTTCTGTAGCGGACAGATTTCGGACGAACTCCTACGACGTGTGGGCTCCAGCAGCCGAACCCCTCCAATGGGTGAACCTCTCTAGCGCCATCCGACATCCACTGTCGATCGACCTTCTATCGGATTCTGCGTGAAACTGAACTTCATCCACAGAAAGCCCCTGACCGAGCTTCTACAACAGATGACCTTCGCCTGCAGTACTAGTGCCCAAGGCACCCAACGACAGAAAGCTCGCCAGCAACATCCGAGCTCCTCTCAGATGGAGAGCTACCCCTCTCCACCAGACACCCCAACCGAGCTTCGATCGACAGGCCTGGACTCCCTGGCAGGCCACAGTAATGGCCATGACTCTACTCCACTTCCTATAATGGATCCCACGTGGCTCCATCATGCTCTAGCAAGTCACGACAACGGACATCACTCCACTCTCCACAACAGGGTCCACGTGGCAGGCCATGGCGATGGCCACGACTCCACTCCACTACTCTCCGTAACAAACTCTTCATGGCCCCGAACGGCCCACTACCGGGCGGTTACAGACGTCGCTGTCAATCTGTTACGCCCTCCGCCTATAAAGAGGGGACCCCCCAATATGTTATTCTCTAAGCTCTAATCTCTATCTAAAAACTCTGCTAAAATTTCTGTTCGAGCACTCCATTCTTGTTGAGGCAGAGAACTGACTTGAGCATCGGAGGGTCTTGTCGGAGCACCCCCAACTCAGGTTTAGACTTCTTTTGCAGGTCCCGACGGTGATCGTGACTCCCTCGACTCCAGCTTCTCCGATGCCGGGGGATTTTTGCATCAACAGAATTGGCGCTAGAGGAAGGGCTGTGTCTTTGCAGTACCCTTGTTCTTAAAGGAGCACTTAACAAGACCACCTCCGGTCATCTTCTCCAACATCTCCTCCTCCGGTTGCCTGCCTGATCTCCACCTGATGCCTCCCCGAAGGGCATCCACCAGGCGGTCAACGGCCTCCGCGGCCAGATCCCAGCGAGTTCCGCAAGCCCCGGCCTCATCTCCGATTTCCCAGGCTCCTCCTCTGGCGATGGCAGTCGGCATGGAGTAGTTTGACCTGCTGGTGCAACAGGTCAGAGGCCTCACCGAAGCAGTGCAGCCCATGCAGCAGCAGCCGTAGGCATCGGTGCGGCTGGAAAGAGCATCGTCGAAGTTCTAAAATCCGACGATCGGGCGGGCCAAATGGGCCAGCTGCCCTGTCTTTCCCAGAAAAGAAAAATAAAAGGCGGAGAGTCCTCCGTTCGATCATGATTCAACCCCCAGAGAGTCCCTGCCTCCACTCCACCAGAAGACCCTCGAGGCCCACAATCGAGAGGACCTCCTGGATCAGAGATTCCAGGAGATGAACCGGTGGATTGGAGAGCTCCACCGCACTCCCACTGCTCATGGTGAGGACATCTGCACTGACCCTCCTTTCTCTCAAATGATCATACAGAAACCAATCCCGCCGAACTTCAAGCTCCACCAATTCAAGAGCTACGACGGGACCTCGGACCCGGTCAACCACCTGGAGGCCTTCCAGACCATGATGCTACTCCATGGCGTGCCAGACGCCATCTTGTGTCGAGCTTTTCTGTCTACCTTGAAGGGAGCAGCAAGGAATTGATACTCGACACTGAAGTCAGGTACAATCTTCTCCTTTGACCAGATGAGTCACCAGTTTGTGGCTCATTTCATCAGCAGCCGGCATCCCCGACGAGGTTCGGAGTCCCTCATCAACATCAAGCAAAAGGAGGGAGAATCCATCCGAGCTTACGTCAACCGCTTCAATGCCGCCACCCTGGAGGTCCGAAACCTGGACCAATCGGTTGCAATGGCCGCCTTAAAGAGCGGCCTTCAAAAGAATGACCTCCTCTTCTCCCTAGAAAAGAAGTATCCCAGAGACTTTGCCGATCTGCTGGCTCGGGCTGAAGGATATGCCCGAGCGGAGGAAGCCTTCAAGCAGAAGGATGAGGATGCTGCGAAGGAACGGCAGGCGGGCGACTCCAGCAAGCCCGCAGTTGAAAGAGGGCCGAGTGAAGCTCGACCACGTTCTCAGACTCTTCCCGGGCACAAGTGCGCCCAGACTCCTCCCCGAGCACACAGGCAGAGAAGCTCGGACTGCAGGGTTCGGCGGGGCTCTCCCCCAAAAAGATTCCGCAGCTATGCCCCCCTCAATGCATCGAAAACCCAGATGCTGATGGAGGTCAGGGAGTAGCTCCCAAGGCCAGAAAGAATGCACACACACCCCAGGAAGCGCAATCCTAACAAGTTCTGCCTCTACATCGTGACCACGGCCATGACACAGAGGAATGCATTCAACTCCGAGATGAGATCGAGGAGCTCATCAGACGAGGTCGGCTCGACAAGTTCATTCGACACCAGCCTGAGGGTAGAGAGGATCGGCCAAGGGCCCTGCCACAACTTGAGTCGCCGAGGAGGGAAAAGTAGCTCAGAGATTGGCCTCCAATTGGGATCATCAACTCCATCTCTGGAGGACCTCGACGGGGAGCAGACCTTCTACGACCATGGGATTTAAAAAATCTGTAAATGTATTACCAATGACTTTGCTTTAAATCAAGATTCCTTTCAGATTTGCATATCTTTCCCTTTTGGCATGGACCTGTAACGACAGGGGATAACCCCTTCAAACAATGAAAACAAAGTCATGTTAAGAAAAGGAGGAGAACCTCGTCCTAACATGGGCAAAGTTGAAAGTCCGATTATTTTAAGTCCGAACGGAGGGAGGCCCATATAACGGCCCTTATGTGCCCCCACGGTCATGTTAAGAACAGGAGGAGAACCTCGTCCTAACATGGGCAAAGTTGAAGGACCGGTTATTTTAAGATCGGACGGGGAGAGAGGCCCATATAACAGCCCTTATGTGCCCCCACGGTCATGTTAAGAATAGGAGGAGAACCTCGTCCTAACATGGGCAAAGTTGAAAGTCCGATTATTTTAAGACTGGACGGGGGGAGAGGCCTATACAATGACCCTTATGTGCCCCCACGGCCATGTTAAGAACAGGAGGAGAACCTCATCCTAACATGGGCAAAGTTGAAAGTCTGATTATTTTAAGATCGGATGGGGGAGAGGCCCTACAATGCCCTTATGTGCCCCCATAGCACTGTTAGGGACAGGAGGAGAACCTCGCCCTAACATGAGCAAAATCGAAGGCCCGGTTCTTCTTAGACTGGATGGGGGGAGAGGCCCGACAATGCCCTTATGTGCCCCCATAGCCCTGCTAGGGACAGGAGGAGAACCTCATCCTAACATGAGCAAAGTCGAAGGCCGGGTTCTCCTTAGACCGGATGGGGGGAGAGGCCCTACAACGCCCTTATGTGCCCCCACAGTCCTGTTAGGGACAGGAGGAGAACCTCGTCCTAACATGAGCAAAGTCGAAGGCCCAGTTCTCCTTAGACCGGATGGGGGGAAAGGCCCTGCAATGCCCATATGTGCCCCCACAGTCCTGTTAGGGACAGGAGGAGAATCTCGCCCTAACATGAGCAAAGTTGAAGGCCTGGTTCTCCTTAGATCGGATGGGGGAGAGGCCCTGCAATGCCCATATGTGCCCCCACAGCCCTGTTAGGGACAGGAGGAGAACCTCGCCCTAACATGAGCAAAGTCGAAGGCCCAGTTACTTTTAGATCGGATGGGGGGAGAGGCCCTACAACGCCCATATGTGCCCCCACAGCCCTGTTAGGAATAGGAGGAGAACCTCATCCTAACCTGAGCTGAAATCGACTACATCAGGGATAGGAGGAGAACCTCATCCTGACGCCAACTAAGATCCGATCATTCAAGATCTGATAAGAAAAAAGAGAACCTTCTCGATGGCCCCTCTACGCTCCCGTGACCCCATAAAAAGTTGGGGAGAACCTTTACTTAAAAAGAGGAGGGAGATGCGAAGAAAAAGTGACGGACTACACCAGTGAAAAATGGAAGCTAAGCTATACCAAAGACACAAAGGACCTCATCTCAATGAAGAAGGAGACCCCCCATTAAAAATCCTCAGTCTCTGAGAGGGAACTCAACACAGGCCGAGGATAAATCGACTTCCTCAGGGCAACTCGAACGGCAAAAAAAAAAAAAAAGAGAGAAGAAGGAGAAAGAGAAAGAGAGATCTACGGTCATGAACGAAAAGGCAAATCAACACGACAATGGCTAGGAACCTTCAAACGATGTCGACGTCAAACAAATCAAAAGACAAAAGAAATTCGATAATGACGACCTAATACAAAAATGAATAAGGAACCTTCGGACAATATCGACATCGAACGAGATAAAAAATGAAAGAAGTCCGACGGACGACAATTCAACACAACGTGCGGATAAGTAACAAAATATTTTCTTTTTATTTTGTTAACAAGGTATACGTTACAAAACCCAGAAGGCCCAAAAAAAAATGACAAGAATAGAAAAAGAGGACACATAGAAGGATGGAAGGCAAAAAGAGCCCTAAGGAGGCCCTGCTTCTTCCGACTTCGAACTTTCGGCTTCAACCCTCATTAGGGAGTACCTTAAGCTTTCGACTTCTTCTTCCAATTCTTTCTCCCTTATTAGTATCTCCAGATACATCTAACGAGATCGTTGGCTTTCGTTCTCTGCCTCTCGAAGCCTTTTTCTCAGGACCTCAGATTCTGCCTCTGCATCCTTGACCGCTTGCTGCTCGTATACCAGCTGGATCTTCAACTACTGCAGCTCGGCCTTCCCCTCCTTAAGGGTGACGGATAGCTCTTCTATGGTTCCTCTCAGGGATTGGAGTTCGTCGGGGTCCCGAACAGGGACGAACTGGGCTCCTTCAGATAACTACCTTTGAAGGCGGGCAACCTCGTCGGTTGCCATCCTGAGCTTCCTCCTGTAGTCATCTATCTGCTTGCACCAGCCAGTCCGGTATGCATTGTAGTTCGCCTCGGCATCCTGAAGCTGTTGCTGAAGGTCGGAGAACTTCTTCGACCATTCTCGAACGTGGTCGGCCCGAGTCGAAAGCCAGGACAAGCTTCCTTCCAGCTGGCCAATCTTCTCCTGTACAGCCGACAGCTTCGCTCCAAGAGAGCTGATCTTGAAAACCTGAGCCCAAGATCGATCGCTGATGCACTTCTTATGTTCCTCGAGCTCCTTCTCGAAGTTCGCCTTCCTTCGGCTGTAATCCATGATCCCTTTCACGTGGAGGTTTCGGAAGTAAGTGGCCTCCGCAGTGGCCTCTGAGTGGCTCTCCCTCAGCCTGCGAAGCTCGTCCTCCATCTCCCTCAACTTTTTTGTTAAATGACGGACTTTCTTTCTCAGATGTCGGATCGTGGACCTCAGTGAAACTCCCTGTGGCAAGGGAAGCGCTTCGATAGGGCACTACCATCGGGAGACAAAAGCATCAAGGTGTGGCTCATTGCAAAAAGAAAGAAAGAAAAAAGAGAGAAAAAGAGATCAGCAACGGAGTAAAAAAAGGAAGAGGTGACGCATGGTTAAAAAAAAAAAAAAGGAAGGGGGAGAGAAGAAGAAAAGAAGAAGAAAAGGAAAGATAGAATACTCACAGGATCCAGGGGACTCAAGCCGATGTTGAACAGAAATTGCTCCTTCAGAAGGTTGGGAAGGGAAGGAGTTGGATAACTAAGAAGTTTTCAGGTGGCTCGAAGGTCGTCCTCCCCCAGACTAGGAGCCCGACGGATGGAGTCCCTCAGGGAGCCCTAAGGGGGCAATTCCAGCTTTAAGGTCAGACATTGGACGTAGAGGTACTTCCCCTTCCAGTTATGGATAGAAGAGGGAGCACCTTTCAGCAACCCCTTCTTGCCGAACTGGGGGAAGAAGTACCACCAGTCCTTTGCCGAGGGGTGGCACTTGAAGGTGTAAAAATACCTAAACAAAGGAAGAGATGGCTAAACTTCGACTATGTGGCAAAGGGAGAGAAACCCTATCAAAAACCTAAAGGAGTTCGGTGCGACTGAAGCTAAAGAAATGTCTAGAAAATGAAAAAGAGCGACGACGAAGGACGGAAGCAGGAACCGTAGCCCAGCCGGAAGGCCTCCTGGTACAGGCAGAAACGGCCAGGTGGGGGGGTGCTAGCCCGATCGACGGGACCAAGAAGCTCCAGATCGTACTCCAGAGGAACTCCATATTGAACCCTTATCAGTAGAAGTTCATCCGGAGTCAGAGAATTGGGAATGGCATCCGACGCAAAAATCGGACGAGGCCCAGCCCTAGATATGGGTTCATCTACAGTATGAGGGTTCTGAGGGACTGAGGCAGACGAACTCCCGAAACCGCTAGAGGCGGAGGTGCCAGAAGATATTTCAAGCAAAAACCCTAAAAATCCCAAAAAAATTTGGAGAAATAAGAGACAAAAGGTCCGTGGGGAACCAGACAGGTGGAATGCGGCAGAAGAAAAATGAAGAAGAAGGAACACCTAAATGACGAGAGAAGGAACGAAAGTTCTGGAACTAACCTAAGCTGCTCTGAAGGATGCAAAGATACAGGGACAGGGATGACTCGAAGAACACCTAGGGACAAAACGGACGTCGAGGAAGGTCAGAGCTCTCAGAAAGAAGGCACCAACAGGACTTTCAGGCAGAATGAAACTCCCAAAGGAAGAAGGGCAGGTTTAAATAGACCCTGGGATCCAGTGCTATAATGATCGTGGATCTCCCCAGGCTGACCCATGTTCGCCACATGTCCCACTCGCCACAGCAAGCGGCTAAAAGCCACTAACAGCTGGCAAGGCCATTATTGCACCGTACCTAAAGCAACGCTCCAGCAAAAATTTTGAAAAGTCTCTTCGGATCGCCCCGATTTGAAAAGACTCCGGCCTGCGTGCATTAAATGCCAGGATATCTGAGGGTGGTCACACGCAGAATTCAAGGGGGCAACTTCGGCTGTAAAAATTTCTCTATACTTCCTTCATTCAAAAATCGAACTCGAAAGTAGGGGGACTGGTGTTGGGTATAAAATACCCTCCCAATCGAAGTTCATACCAGGAGTGACCCTCCCGGGACTTTGCCGACGTCCAACCTTGGGTGACATATTTTCGAACCTCTCCGACGGTCGAGCTTTCGCAATATTTCCAAGTTCTACCGATGGATAAACTCCCACAGCTTCTTCTGCAAGTGTCGACCGGGTTCCCTCGACGGACGAACTCCAGCCACATCTCTCGGGCTTCTCTGGCGATAAGCTTCTTTGGTTGTCCATCAGACTACTCCAGGTGCTCTCTGGATTCTACCATCGGCCAATCTCCTACAAGGGTCAACCACTCTCCAGACCCCTTCTGGATCTTTTCCGACAGGATTCGATCGACTCCAATCCAAATTTCTTTCAGAACTACGTCAGTTCGTCAATGGCCAAACTTTTCCAACAGTAGATCTCCACGACAGACGGGCTCCATCCAAGTTTCTACGACAGTCGACCGCCTTCTGGGTTTCATCCGGGCTCCTACGGGAGTCGAACTTCTTCCTCGAACTCCTACTGCAGGTAGACTTCGTCGAGCTCCTACGGGAGCCAGACTTTAGCCCTGAGCTCCCATTGCAGGTAGACCTCATCCAAATTCTTACAAGGGTCGGACTCCGAGCCCCCACCACAAGCGATCTACACTGAGCTTCTGCTACAAGCGATCTACTCTGAGCTTCTGCTACAAGCGATCTACTCCGAGCTACTACTGCAAGCGGTCTACTTCAAACTTCTACTTCGAGCGGTCCGCGTTGGATTTCTACTGTAAGCCTCCATCCGAGCTTCCCGAATTCCTTCCGGACTTCTATTGTAGGTAGGCTTTGGTCGAGCTTCCTCAACAAATGATCCCCATCTGGACTTCTACGGGAGCCAGACTCTGACCGAACTTCTGTAGCGGATAGATTCTGGATGAACTCCTACGATGTGCGGGCTCCAGCAGCCGAACCCCTCCAGCGGGTGAATCTCTCTAGTGCCATCCGACATCCACTGTCGGTCGATCTTCTATCAGATTCTGCATGAAACTGAACTTTGTCCACAGAAAGCCCCTGACCGAGCTTCTACAGCAGATGACCTTCGCCTGCAGTACTAGCACCGAAGGCACCCAACGGCAGAAAGCTCGCCAGCAACATCCGAGCTCCTCTCAGACGGAGAGCTACCCCTCTCCACCAGACACCCCAACCGAGCTTCGGCCGACAGGCCTGGACTCCCTGGCAAGCCACAGTAATGGCCGCGACTCTGCTTCACTTCCTATAACGGATCCCATGCGACTTCATCATGCTCTGGCAAGTCACGACAATGGACATCACTCCACTCTCCACAATAGGCTCCACGTGGTAGGCCATGGTGATGGCCACGACTCCACTACTCTCCGTAACAAACTCTTCATGGCCCCGAACAGCCCACTATCGGGCGGTTACAGACGTCGCTGTCAATCTGTTACGCCCTTCACCTATAAAGAGGGGACCCCCAGATATGTTATTTTCTAAGCTCTAATCTCTATCTAAAAACTTTACTAAAATTTCCGTTCGAGCACTCCATTCTTGTTGATGCAGAGAACTGACTTGAGCATCGAAAGGTCTTGCCGGAGCACCCCCAACTCTGGTTTAGACTTCCTTTGCAGGTCCTGGCGGCAACCGTGACTCCCTCGACTCCAGCTTCTCCGACACTGACAGATTTTTGCATCAACAAAAATAATTGCCCATTTTATTAATTTCTAAGATCAAGTACAAAAATATATCCTAAAATTAATATAATATGTTAGTCAACAATTGGCTTTACAGGTCATATATCTAACACTACAACCCCATGATATTCAAAAAATGCTGCCAAGATTAAATCTACTTTTCCAAGAAAATATTGCTTTTCAAGATGACATTACAAAAAAGGTTAAAATTGAAGCACCCAGTTTTGGTGGTAAACCTGATCCAAAGGCATTCACAGACTGGCTCATCAACTTGGACCAATATTTTGACTAGTACGAAATGTTTGATAATCGATGAGTCCATTTTGCTAAAATGAAACTCATCGATGTCACCAAGCAATATTGGATTGACGTCGAAAGGCAGTTAGAGCAGCTTGGTCTAGAGCCTATTACTTTGTGGGCTGAAATGAAAGCCAAATTGAGAGAGAAGTACTTGCTATCTATGTATAAACAACTATTGTACGATCAATTAAACGCTATTCAACATGGTTCTCTTTCAGTTGTTGCTTACATGGCCAAATTTGATGAAGTGAACATCCATTGCAATATTCAAGAAGAAGAAGAGTGGACCATTTTGCGATTTTATAATGGGTTATGTGGGGAATTGTAGTGCAAAATTGCACTGCATAGGGCTGCAACAGTTGAGCAAGCTATCCAACTCACCTTAGAATATGAAAAATATTTGAAGTCACCTGCTCGATGATTCATTGGAAAATGGGTTGACAAGAATACATAAAATACTAGCACAAATTTCACTATCAATAAAACAAATAATTTTCAAAATCAACAAAATCATGATTCTAAGAGCAAGGGTTTAGCCATGAATGAAATCAAACAAAGAAACACACAGGGTAGGTGTTATAATTGTCGCCAAATGGGTCATTATGCATATGAATGTCCCAAGCAAAACATGCTTGTTCGGTCAGATGGCGATGATTTTGAAAACCTAGAGGAAGTCACATACACTGTTGATGAAGTTTCTAGCAATGAAGAGATGTTAGAATCGAATAAGGAGTTCGACAAAAATGCTACCTTACAAGTCATGCATTGTATTATAACCCATCCTAGGAAAGAGGATGATTGGAGATGCACCTCTATTTTTCACAATTACACGATGTGTTGGAACAAGAGTTTAAAAGTCATCATAGATAGTGCAGTTGCATCAATGTGATCTCTGAAGCCACAGTACATCACCTAAACCTAAAAGCTAAACCCCACCCTAATCCTTATAGTGTTGCATGGGTAGACAAAACCACTATGCCCATAAAAAGGTGTTGTTTGGTCCCACTTCATTTTGCTACCTATTTCGATCAGATTTGGTGTGATGTCCTTCCAATGAATGTTGCTCATGTGCTTTTAGGTAGACCTCGGCTTTATGATTTATCTGTTACACATTACGGTCGACCTAACACCTATGTTTTTGCCCACAATGGAAAGAAAATTATTTTGAGCCTAGCAAAACCCTCTCAACAAAAGTTTCATAAAAAAACTCTAACTTCTCAAAAGATCTGAATTCAAGTTCTATAAAAAAATTCTAAAATCCTCCATCAAGAATTGCAAAAACAAAATCCCTTCACATTTTCAATAAAAAAAGATTTTGTAAAGCAATTGATTCAAAAATTGTGTATGCTTTGATTGTGAAGGAAGTCTTTGAGTTGATTGAATCTTTTGAGACCCCTCCAGTAATTAAGAGCCACCTTTCTAAATTTAGTGATTTGACATCTAACGAACTACCTGATGAACTTTTGCCACTTAGAGACATACAACATGCAATTGATTTGGTCCTAGGATCATCCTTATCCAACCTATCATACTATAGAATGAACCCTGAGGAGCAAACTAAACTGAAACATCAAGTAGATGACTTAATTAGAAAGGATTTTGTGAGAGAGAGTATGAGTACATGCTCAGTACCGACACTTCTTAAATCTAAAAAGGACAAAAGTTGGTGCATATGCATTGATAGTCATGCCATTAATAAAATCATGATGAAGTACTGATTTCCAATTCTCCGTTTGGATGCAACTCTAGACATGATGGTGGGAGCATCTATTTTCACAAAGCTTGACCTTCGTAGTGGTTACCACAAAATTTGATTTAGGTCTGGAGATGAGTGGAAAACTGCATTTAAGATAAAAGACGGATTGTATGAGTGGCTGGTCATGCTATTCGGCTTGACAAATGCCTCAAGTACTTTCATGAGGGTAATGAACCAAGTTTTCTAACCCTTTATTGGTAAATTTGTGGGTGTGTATTTTGATGATATTTTAATCTACAATCGTACAGAAGATGAATACTTAAATCACATCTGACAAGTTTTTGAAGTTTTGAGAAAAGAAAAATTTTTCATGCATATGAAGAAGTGTTCTTTCATGTGATCCCATGTCATTTTCTTAGGTTTTATTGTGTCGAAAGATGGGGTATCTATTGACCCAGAAATTGTAAAAGCCATTAGGGAATGACCTAAACTAAAAAATATTCATGATGCTAGGAGTTTTCATGGCCTAGCAACTTTTTATCAATGATTCATTAAAGGCTTTAGTACCATAATGGCCCCAATTACAAACTATTTGAAAGAGGGAGAATTTAAATGGATACAATCGGCTATAAAAGCTTTTCAAGAAATTAAAGATTTGATGACAAAAGCATCCATTTTAAAATTGCCTGATTTTGAAAAGCTTTGTGAAGTTTCTTGTGATGCTTCCAGGATAGAAATAGATGGAGTATTGAATCAAGAAGGTCATCCCATAGCCTATTTTAATGAAAAATTAAATGAGGCTAAACAAAAATATTCCACTTATGACAAAGAATTGTTTGTTGTAGTTCAAGCCCTGAGATATTGGCGACATTATTTATTACCAAAAGAGTTTGTTTTATTTTTCGATCACCAAGCTCTTAGGCACTTGAACTTACAAAAACATTTAAACCTTCGACACGAAAGGTGGGTTGAATTTCTTCAAGAATACACTTTTATTTTGAAACATCGAGTCGAGATAGATAATAAAGCCGCTGATGCATTGAGTAGAGTTGTTGTTACCCTAAATATTGTGGGTGTGAATGTGATTGGGTTCGATAGTATTAAGGAAGAGTATCCATCATGTCCAAACTTTGGTGAGGTTTATTTATCAATTATAGAGGGACAACTCATTAGCCCTAATTTTGTCATTTGAGATGGATTTCTTTATTGGGGTAGCCGTTTGTGCATCATGCACGGCTCATTACATGACCTTGTTGTTTGGGAATTACATGCAAGAGGTTTAGCTGGGCACTTTGGTCAAGACAAAATTATTTCTATAGTAGAAGACTGATTCTTTTGGTCGAACCTTAAATGGAATGTTGCACATATTGTAGCACGATGTGGGATGTGTCAAAGAGACAAAGGTGGCAGAAAGAACACCAGCTTGTACACACCATTGCCAGTGCCATGCTCTCCTTGGCAAGACTTGAGTATGGATTTTATTATAGGCCTACCAAAAATGATTAGAAAACATGATTTGATGCTTGTTGTGGTTGATCGATTTTCTAAAATGGCTTATTTCATTTCTTGCTGCAAAACCTCTGATGCTACTCATGCAGCAAAACTTTTTATGGATGAAATTGTATGCCTTCATGGTTTGCCAAAACCAATTATGACTGATAGGGATGTTCGATTTGTTAGCTATTTTTAAAAAACTTTATGAAAAACTTGTTGAGTTCTGATCATGCAGTGAAAAATAAATTTTAAAAATTTTAAAATATACATATCAAAAGCTTTAATAATTAAAATTATCGAACCGAAACTTAAATCCTAGAATCATCTTGTAGATGTCGAACAAAACAAAAACAAGCATACAAAAAGATAGAATTTTATACTTTCTTAAATGAGTAGTATAGTAAGTAGGTGATCTCCATGAGACTCCAAAGTAGAAGCCCTCTAACAGTGATCCACATGGAAGTTGGCTAAGGTCCTCCCTAACTGATACGCTGTCGTAGCCTTTTCTTCACAAGAATACTACCGGCTTCGAACTTAAAGAACGATCGCACCAACGCCCAGTCACCTTCAATTTTGCCACCAAAATCATGCCAAGAGAACTCTCTTCAGAAGTCTCACAACCTAGGATTTGATTTTGGGCTCCAACATATTGAAAAATCAAATCCTAGGACAAACTAGCAACACTTACTTATTTTCTCACCACCCTTCTTACAAGTTTTTCTCTCAATTTTTTCTTTGCCTTTTTCTTAAATTTTTTTCAAAATTTTTCTCTCTTATTAAATGCCAATTAGCACTGATTTTCATCTAAAATCCAGCCCTTAGCCTAGATAAGATGCCCCATATAAATAGGCTAAGAGGGGACGTGAAGATGGACCAAAGGGCGCCAACTCTTGGCACTCCAACTCTTCATGCAGATAATAAATTCTTCATGTCATTATTTGGTATAAAAGAGCCTTCACACAAAAGAACTCTCCTTCTTCTACATCCCATAAATCCCTCACATTAATTTGGAATGTAATAATTAAGAATCTGAAGGAAATCAAGGAGTTGGATAAGAGTCTTCATTAAGAAGGATCCTTCCACTTCTCAACATGATAAAGGAGGGGGCAGCAATTATTTTTGGGTGTGAGACCTGGTGGGCATAGAGGACTCCTTTCACACTTGAAACACTTCTAAGTTGGTTAAGAATCAAATTAAAATAAATCCAATCCCATTAGGTTAAAGGCAACTGGTTTAGTTTAGCTTAAACGCTTTGAACTGAACCTAATTAGAAACTTGGGTTAATACAATATGCTAGCATATCAAATTAACCATTAAGATTTATATTAAATTCTAATTAAATTAGATTAAGATCAAACCCCAAAGTGTACGACTCATTGGGTGTTAAATCTAGCCAGCAGTGGACACAAACTCTTAACGTAATCCTAATCCAATCAGATTAGGTTAGCTTAAGAGTCTCAATCAACTAGAACTCTTCTTAATTAATTCTTTTAATTTTAATGAGTCTATAAGTCAAGATTTACATTTAGCAATGTATCATGACTATCCGAAAGATTTAAAATTTTGATAAAAAATTATCAAAATATCTTTCAGTGGTAAGTTACCATATAATTTAATCCTTCAGTCAAATAACATTCCAGATAAGCTGTGGGTATGGAATCATGTCAAATCTAATTGCTTATCATATATATCTCGATCAGAAGGTGATGATTCAGTTGATGATATATTAGAAACTCTTTTCTAATTATCATCCTACTTTGGCCAAAGACTTCTAGAATCATCATCCTATGAGATCACATAGGATGTTCGCTCCCCTTATTAGGAGTGACTGATCCCTTATTGATCACTTACAATCTCCATGCGTACTTCACCACATCCAAAACACCCCATACAAGTATCAGAGAATCAAGTTTGAAAGTGAACCAAAATATAGATTCATGCACATAAGGTACCATGGTGATCTCAGATTAAAGGATTACTTACACAACTCCCACTAGAGAATCATTAGCAGACATGTAAATAAGACTCTATTAGATGTTCTCTCATAGGTCTATTCAGTGAACTCATTCTCTAATGAGCACTCACATCCTTGTATTAGTGTCACCACACAAGTGGTTGTGAGATCAACCATCCTTATCACTGAGCATACATAGGATATGCCAGTCTTATCGGTATCATTGAACCCCGACTCAATAAATCAATGATTGAAAATATTTTATGTCATGGCTATCAAGGATTTAGATCTCACTAGTGTGATCTCATCACAGTCCTAAAACTATTATTCAAACCTATGGAGTTCATTATAATCTTAAAAATAATAATAAGATGTAGTATATAATAAATTGAAATACCTATTTTATTAAATAACAATGTCAATTACATGAGTTTGAAAAATAAATTACAGAAAACACGCCGATCACATCCCATATGCAATTGGCTTGTAGGATATTATTTTTTCAATCTCTCACTTGAGCTAAAGCCAATCACCTTTATACTTGATGCCCATGCAATCAAGGCAGTGGTCAAACTGCTGCAATGACAAGGTCTTAGTGAACGGATCCGCTATATTGTTCTTAGTATCAACTTGCTCCACGATCACATCGCATCTTTCAACTATCTTCCAAATGAGGTGGAATCATGTTAGAATGTGCTTGGATTTATGATGAGACTTCAGTTCATTGGCTTGAGCAGCTGCCCCAGTATTATCACACTAAAGGGGCACAATTTGTTTAATCTCTGAAACCACACCTAATTCTGAGATAAACTTCTTCATCCAGACGGCCTCCTTAGCAGCCTCACTAGCAGCAATATACTCAGTCTCAGTGATTGAGTCAGCAACAGTTTACTGTTTGAAACTCTTCAAACTTACTGCTCCACCATACAGGGTGAACACATACCCAGATATGGATTTGCTATCATCTAGATTAAATTAAAAACTAGAATCAGTATAACCTTTCAGTTTTAAATTAGATCTACCATATATGAGAAAAATATCTCTAATCCTTCTCAAGTATTTGAGTATGTTTTTCACAGCTTTCCAATGATCCTTCTCAGGATCAGCCTAAAATCTGCTTACAATGCCTAAGGCATAAGCCACATCAGGCCTGGTACACAGCATAGCATACATTATTGATCCTACAGCCGAAGCATAAGGAATAGAACTTATTCTATTTCTCTTTTCAGGTGTCTTAGGAGACATCTTCTTAGAGAGTTGTATGCCATGACTTATGGGCAAGTAACATCTTTTACTTCCCTCCATGTTGAACCTCTTCAACACAAGATCTATGTACCTAGACTAGGACAAGCCTAGCATCTTCTTTAACCTATCCCTATAAATCTTTATACCAAGTATATAGGACACTTCACCCAAGTCTTTCATGAAAAATTTTTATGATAGCCATATCTTGATCGATTGCAACATAGGGACATCATTTCCAATGAGTAATATATCATCTATATACAAGATCAAGAAGACAATAGCACTCCCACTAGTCTTCTTATATACACAAGATTCATCTATATTTTTGATAAAATCAAATGATTTGACTGTCTCATCAAAATAGATGTTCCAGCTCTTCGATGCTTATTTTAATCCATAAATGGATCTATTCAGCTTGCATACCTGATTTGCTCTCCTACTAGAGACAAATCCATCTGACTGAGTCATATAGATTTTTTTCTTAAAGTTTTTATTGAGGAAGGTAGTCTTGACATCCATCTGTCAGATCTCAAAGTTATAGTATACAGCAATAGCAAGCATGATCTGAATAGACTTAAGTATGGCTACAAATGAAAAGGTTTCTTCATAATCAATATCTTATTTTTGTCTGAAATCTTTTGCCACCAGCCTGACCTCATAGGGCTCTACCTAGCCATCTGCTCCAATCTTCTTCTTGAAGATCCATTTGTAGCCTATTGGGGTCACACCCTCAGGTGCATCAATCAAAGTTCAAACTTGATTGGTATATATGGAGTCTATTTCAGATTTCATGGTATTGAGCCATTTGTCAGAGTCACTACTCATAACAGCTTTCGAATAGGTCGTGAGATCATCATTCTCAATGATGTGGAATGTATTATCATTCTCAATGACAAATCTATACCTGAGTGATACATTATGCACTCTATTCGACCTTCAAATATAGAAATAATATTTCTAATAATATTAGGAATATAATAACAGATCTTTAGTTTCAAAATTTAGTTCAAAAGTAATTTCAAAATCCTGATTCCCACGATTTCGATCTGAATAGACTCTCCACTAGCATCGAAAAGCTCGAAGTCACCTTTATTCAAACTCTTTATTTCTTACAGACCCTACAATGATTTGCAAAGGTATGAGCCACAGACGATATCCACTATCCAAAAATCTGAAATTGAAGTACTTAATGATAAGTTTATCTATAAAATATACAAACTTTTAGCAACATTTGTCTATTTCATAGTTGCAAGGTATTCCCTGCAATTTCTCTTCCAATGCCCTTGTCACAGTGATAGCAAGTACCTTTAATGAAGACCTTCTTTAGATTTTTCTTGGAGATGCCAGCCTTAGGGTTCAACTTTTTCTTGGAACCCTTCTTGCTTTTCTTCTTGTTGATCTTATCGATAAGAAGAACTGGAGTCTTTTCACCTTTGAAATAGCTCTTTGTTGTTTTTAGCATGTTCAACAGCTCAGACAGACTGATATTCAGTTTGTTCATATGATAGTTGATGACAAACTGAGAGAAAAAATTGAAAAGAGACTACAGGATCCAATCCTGGCTAAATTTACTGTCCATAGCAAAACCCAATTATCCCAGAAGAGTGATCAGATCAATCATCTTAAGGACATGAGTTTGTACAGACGTGCCTTCAGTCATCCAGGCACGAAATAACTGCTTAGATATCTCATATCTAGCAGTTCAACTTTGTTCTCCATATAATTCTTTAAAATTAAGGAGTATAGAAGGAACATCCATATCCTCATGCTACCTCTGAAGCTCATTGTTCATCAAGATAAATATGATGTATTTGATAGTCATACTATCATTCTTTCACATCTTATATGTGGCCCTTTCCTCTTCAGATGCATCTTCCCCGATCATATCGGATGCAGGTAAATCCAATATGTAGGAGACTTTCTCTTGAGTGAAAATAATTTTCAAATTTCTCAGTCAGTCCACATAGTTTGGTCCGATCAATTTGTTAGCATCTAGTATGCCTCTTAGTGATAGTGAGGATGCCATATGTGCAGTTAATCTATAATAACAAGAATATAATATAAGTGAACAACTCATGATGACATATACAACTAGATTACGATTTTTATCTAATTGTGTCTCTCACTATTTTAACGAATTTCATAGTCTTCAAGTATAAAAAATAAGAAATATCTTTATGTTTCTAAGTGGGGTTGAGATTCCTATTCCTCACA
Organism: Elaeis guineensis; assembly: GCF_000442705.2. Taxonomy (NCBI): domain Eukaryota; kingdom Viridiplantae; phylum Streptophyta; class Magnoliopsida; order Arecales; family Arecaceae; genus Elaeis; species Elaeis guineensis. The sequence goes on along the minus strand of NC_025998.2, from coordinate 56,265,090 downwards.
AATATCTTATGGATAGCACAATAAGTATTCATGAGTTCAAAAGTAAGTAACTCTTTACCAATTGTACCTCATACAATTCTCAACATTTTTCTCTCTTGCCTCTAGATCACTTATAGTCTTGTGGATAGCACAACAAACTATAGTATTCTAGTTAAGTTAACCTTTCAATCCCATGTGGTCATACTTAAATAATGTTGTCCTTGTGGATAACACAACAAAGCAATACTATTCAAATATGTTATAAGCATCAATATGAATTTCATCAACATCATATCAATTTCTATAGTAAGCTTTATGGATAGCACAACAAGCTCACTAAGTTCTTAATATATTCTATTGATCAAGCTTGAAGGAAGACCCTTGTAGTATCTATATCACTAATCAATCTAAGTCTGAAATTTAATAAGACCAATTGGCCAGGTCAGTAGGTGGAAAGCTCCCCATAGCTTTTCTTAAACACCAATAAAGTTGGCCAAGCCAGCATACGGACCAAATTAAAAAATCATCTTTAACACTTACCTAGACACCAATTGATCAAATGACTCCGATATTTGATTTGAGAGTAAATCCTGATATTACAACTTAATATAATTTTATAGAGGGTCTTTGAACCGATCTTCACACATCCTAACTACTACATAAAATGAACTCTACAAATTATGAAATTCAACATACTTTTACAAGTTATAATATCAATCATATTGACATGAAAAAAATAATAATAATTACGATAATCATATAAGGGTGCATAAAATGACTTAACATATAACAAGCTTAGTCAAATTGAAAACAAATCCTAATCAAATTAGGCATGCATAAGACCCTTAATCAAAAATTGATTTAAGCATCAAGCAATCATGAAACTATAAATTTCATATTATCATAAATTTAAAATTTTAATAACTAAAATTTAAATTTATGATTTAAATAAAATCAAAAATAATTTTTTTTAATTTTAAGACCGATGCAAGAAATCAATACAACATATTTGGCAAAATATGAACTAAAACAATTCTATATTACAACTTTGCACTTGTTTGATTGAATCTAACAAGGGTGGCTCTGATACCACTATTAAATTTTGATCATGTAGTAAAAAATAAATTTTAAAAATTTTAAAATTTTAAAATATGCACATCGAAAGTTTTAACAATTAAAACTATCGAACCAAAATCCAAACCCCAGAATCATCTTGTAGATGTCGAACAAAACAAAAATAAGTATGCAAAGAGATAAAATTTTATACTTTCTCAAATGAGCAGTATGATAAGTAGGTGATCTCTATGAGACTCCAAAGTAGAAGCTTTCTAATGATGATCTATATGAAAGTTGGCCAAGGTCCTTTCTAACCGATGCACTGCCGCAGTCTTTTCTTCACAAGAACACTATCGGCTTCAAACATAAAGAACGATCGCACCAACACCCAGTCACCTTTGATTTTACCATCAAAATTATGTCAAGAGAATTTTTTTTAGAAGTATTACAACCTAAGATTTGATTTTGGACTCCAACACATAAAAAAAATCTGACCCTAGGACAAACTAGCAACACTTCCTAATTTTTTCACCACCCTTCTTACAACTTTTCCTCTTAATTTTTTCTTTACCTTTTCCTTAAATTTTTTTCTCTTATCACAAGCCAATTAGCACTAATTTTCACTCAAAATTTAGCCCTTAGCCTAGATGGGATGCTGCATATAAATAGGCTAAGAGGGGACGTGAAGATGGACCAAGGGGCACCAACTCTTGGCACTCCAACTCTTCACATGGAGAATAAATTCTCTATGTCATTATTTGGTGTAGAAGATCCTTCACACAGAAGGACTCCTCCTCTTCTACACCTCATTAATCCCTCATATTAATTTAGCATATAATAATTAAGAATCTAAAAGAAATCGAGGAGTTGGATAAGAGTCTTCATTAAGAAGGACTCTTCCACTTCTCAATGTGATAAAGGATGGGGCGGCAATTATTTTTAGGTGTGAGACCTGGTGGGCACAAAGAACTTCTTCCACACTTAAAATACTTTCAAGTTGGTTAAGAATCAAATTAAAATAGATCCAATCTCATTTGGTCAAAGGCAACTAGTCTAGTTTAGCTTAAATGCTTTGAACTGAACCTAATTAGGAACTTGAGTTAACATAATGTGCTAGCATATCAAATTAATCCCTAAAATTTATATTAAATCTTAATTAAATTAGATCAAGACTAAATCTCAAAGTATGTGATCCATCGAGTTTTAAATCTAGCTAACAGTGGACACAAACTCTTGACATATCCTAATCCGATCAGATTAGGTCAACTCAAGAGTCCCAATCAACTAGGACTCTTCTTAATTAATTTTTGAATTAAACTCTTTTAATTCTGATAAATCTATAAGTCAAAATTGATATCTAGCAATGGGTCATAACTATCCAAAAGTTTTAAAATTTTGATAAAAAAATATCAAAATATCTTTTAGTGGCAAGTTACCGTATAATTCAATCCTTCAATCAAATAATATCTCAGATGAGTTGTGAGTATGGAATCATGTCAAATTTAATTATTTATCTATATGTATTTTGATGAGAAGGTGATGACTCAGTTGATGATACATTAGAAATTTCTTTCTAATTATCATCCTACTTTGATCAAAAACTTCTAGAATCATCAATCTATGAGATCACATAGGATGTTTGCTTCCTTATTAGGAGTGACTGATCCCTTATTGATCACTCACAACCTTCATATACACTTCATCACATCCAGAACACCCCATACAAGGATCAGAGAATCAAGTTAGAAAGTGAACTAAAATATGAATTTATGCACACAAAGTACTATGGTGATCTCAGGTCAAAAGATCACTTACACAACTCCCACTAGAGATCCATCAGCTGATATGTAAATAAGACTCCATCAAATATTCTCTCATAGGTCTATTCAGTGAACTCATTCTCTAATGAGCATCCACATCTTTGTATTAGTGTCACCACACAAGTGGTTATGAGATCAACCATCCTCATCACTGAGCATATATAGAACATGCCAGTCTTACCGGTATCATTGATCTTCAACTCAATGAATCAATAACTGAAAATATTTTAGGTCATGGCTATCAAGAATTTAGGTCTCACTGACATGATCTGATCATGGTCCTAAAATCATTGTCCAGACCTATGGAGTTCATTGTAATCTTAAAAATAATAATAAAATGCAGCATATAATGAATTAAAATACTTATTTTATTAAATAATAATATTAATTACATGAGTTTGAAAGATAAATTACAAAAAATATCCAATCGCATCTCATATATGATTGGTTTGTAGAGTATTATTCTTTCAAAACTATGGATACAAAACTGCTTTTCTCATCTTCACATCACTCACAAACTGACGGACAAAAAAAGGTAGTCAATAGGAATTTGGGAAACCTACTTAGATGTCTTGTTGGTGAGAACATTAAAAATTGAGATCTCATTTTACTACAAGCAGAATTTGCTTATAATAGTTCTATTAATCAAATAATTGGAAAGAGTCCTTTTGAAATTGTGATAGGATATAATCCAAAGAAACCCATCGACTTGATACCCCTTCATGTAGAACATAACCCGAGTGAATATGCATGCTCATTTGCACAACACATGTGGGACTTGCATCATGAGATTCAAAGAAAAATAATTTTGAGTAATGAAAATTATAAAAAGGCTATCGATGAACACCGACAAGAAATTGAATTTAATAAAGGAGACATGGTAATGATCCGAATTGTTAAATGTATATCCTAGAAGCTAATCTGGCTGACATATTGTAATAAACCTAAGACATAATTTTGTACTTAATTCATTAATTTGATTAATAAAGGATAAGTTTGATTTTCATTCAAGTGTAATGTGTCTTTGAATCATCCATGGAATTAATATTTCGATACATATTCTCAAAGTATTAAGAATTAGAGACATATATATAATTTTTAAATACTTTTGATTATAGTATTATCATGAGGATGGTGATCGATCTAGATAGACCGATGCGTAGATCACTTTCTTCGGGATAGATGAGTCTCTCGTCTATAGTGTAGAGACACTAAGCGATAAGTGTGGATAATTGTTAGAGAACAACTAGTACTAAGTATAACCATACGAGAGATCATTTGAATTTTTATTCGATTGTCAGTGATTGTCTCAATGTTGTAGTTGTGTGAATGATCCTTTGACCTGCAATGGTATGACTGCTCGCAGTGAGACTGTTGGAGTTTGACTAACATATAAGTACGATTTCAATAAGTCTTTATAGTGAATGTTGGCAATAGTTGGTCTACTATAGGAGTAAGATGTGCATCTAGATAAAATCTATCGATCTTGATAGAGAAAAATAGTCCCATAAGATTTGAAAGGCTAAGTCTCAGAATCTGTGGTCATAGCAGTATGATTGATGGAAAAGAGTTTTTATAAAAATCATAATTAGACTTGAGCTGATCGAATCTATCATCTGACTGATGATGAGGTTTAATGATTTATCCATGATCTGTCATCTAGTCGAAACTCACGATAGAGAGACTAAATCACATGTGAACTACACCTTGAGGTTCTTTTTCGGTTCTACTTGGTTGCTATTACATACTGCTAGATGTCACTGGTGGATGGTGGAGCTCATTAAGGTTGCTCAAGATCGACAATCCTTGATGAGTTAGAGTGGAACTATTCCAACTCATTGAAAGAAGTTTTAATGATACTATGATAAAGATCATTGTATATCTCACTATCAGATAGAATTAAATCTATGGGATCACACAATAAAGAAAGTAGATCTGAAATAAGCAATTGGGCTTATGAAGTCTCAATTGAGTTTAGAGAAATTCTATTAGGTTTAGGATAACCTTGCTAGTACATGGTTGAATGTAATTTTTTTTTTATATTTAAATTTCTTATTTGATAAATTTAATTCAAATTTAATTATCTGCTAATAACATAAATGAATTAGATTTATTGAGCTTCAATTATTGGATGCCTAAGATTTTAGATCAAATGAATTAAGGGTTCAAATCCTTAATCAATTTTCTTGATAGTTTTGATTGGGCGCCACTTAATTTGATCAAGTTGGGCATGCACACATGAGAGAGGGCATGTGGATTTGATTGGGGCATCCGACGGCAGCCATGTGGCATGTGTATTTGTGGGTATAAGGTCTCCAAAAGTTGGCACCTAAGGATCTCCTAAAGGGGGTCAAATAACTAAAAGAATAAGGATTCTAAATGCAAGTAAGACTTGTATTAAGTGATTGTTTGATTTTCAATAGGATTCAAACCTTATACCTATTTAAAGAGATCTTTTCTAAGACTCCTTAGCTCTGAATTCTAGTAGCCCATGCTATTGAAATTCGAAGTTTGGGGCATGCATGTGTGTTTTAAAATTTTATTTTTTAAATACCACAGTAGAATACAAGATTAAAATATTTTTAATCTGAATCATGTATGCATAAAAAATATAAAATCACAAGGATCTAGTTCATGTGCTGAAATTGATATATGCTGAAATTCAGATTGTGATTAATTCATAAATTTGTTTTGCAATTTCTTTCTTCAAATCTATATCTGAAAGAGAAGAGATTTTTTTCTAGCAGTACAAGTATCCGACCTTCATGAGTATCTACTCGGGATCAGTCTGGAACAGTCCTCTTCAAATTAAATTTTTTTCTCTAAAAAAATTCAGCCTACTGAATCTGAACGAAGTTTGGATCATGATCAATACTTGATCTCTTTCCTTAATCTTCTTCTTCTCTTGCCTTTCTTCCTTGCTTTGTACTACTACCAAGCTCTAAAAACTAGCAAAGGAGGGATGCCCAACAGCCTTGGGTGTGAGGAAGATGGGAGGATGCCCAAGAGCTATGGCATGAGGATGCTAAGGGAAGAGGAGAAGGGAGAGGAAGAGAGGGCATGGGGAGACCTTTTAGGTGTTGAAGGATACTAGTTTGGATGCTCTAGGGACCTTAGGAAAGGTCCCTTTAAATAGGCATGAGGATTGAATCCTATTCAATCTCATAATACAAGTCCTACTTGCATTAGGTTTCCTAATAACTTAAGTTATTCAACTTACATTAGGAATCCTATAAGATGCCAACTCTTGAAGCTCTTGCACCCAATTATTCACACCCTTTTTTGCATCCAAGGGATGCCTCATATGAGATCCATAAGCCCTCTAATCATAGAACACGTCCAACTGGATTCAATCAAGGTGGCGCCTTATAATAACTATCAAGAAAATTAATAAGGGACTTGCATCCTTAATTCATATGATCCAAAATCTTAGACATCCAATAATTAGAGTCTAATGAATCTTATTCATTTAGGTTATTAGTAGATAATTAAGTTTGAATTATCTTATCAAATAAGAAATCCAAACAGAAAGAGGAATTGAGTCTAACCATGTGCTAGCAAGATTATCTTGAACCCAATTGGGTTTCTCTAAACTCAATTGATACTTTATAAGTTTAATTGCTAATTTCAGGCTTAATCTCTTTATTGTATGACCCCATAGGTTCAATTCTATCTAGTAGTGAGATACACAATGATCTCTATCAAAATATCATTGAAACTTTTTTTAATGGATCAGAACAATTTCATTCTAACTCATCAAAGATTGTCGATCCAGAATAACCCTAGTGAGCTCTCACAATCCACTAGTGACACCTAACAGTATGTAGTGATAATCCAGTAGAACTGAAATGAACCTCTAGGTGTAGTTAACGTGTGATTCAGTTCCTCTATCGTGAGTCCGAACTTGATGGTAGATCATGGATAAATCATCAAACCTCAATATCAATTATATGATAGATTCGATTAGTTCAAGTTCAGTTGTGATTTCTATGAAAACTCTTTTCTATCAATCACACTACTATGACCATAGATTCTTGGACTTAGCCTTTCAAATCTCATAGGACTACTTCTCTCTATCAAGGTTGATAGATCCCATCTTGATGTGCACCCGACTCCTACAGTGGGCCAACTATTGCCAACATCCACTACAATGGTTCATTGAGACCCATGTTTATGTGTCAGTCAAACTCCAACAGCCTCACTGCAAGCAGTAGTACAATCTCAGGTCAAAAGATCATTCACACAACTACAGTATCGAGATAATCACTGACGATTACATTGAAATTCAAATGATTTCTCGTATGATCATGCTCGATACTTAATTATTCTCTAACAATTATCCGCACTCATCATCCATTATCTCTATACTATAGATCAGAGACTCATCTATCCCGAAGGAAACGATCTGTGCGTTGATCTATTCAAATCGATCACCATCCTCATGATGATTCTATGATTGAAAGTATTTAAGAATTAAATATATGTCTTTAATTCTCAACTATTTGAGAATATGTATCAAAAACTAATTTCATAGACGATTCAAAGACACATCACACTTAAATGAAAAATAAATTTATCTTTTTATTGATCATATCAATATATTAAGTATAAAATTATGTCCTAGACTTATTATAATGTGTCAGTCATATTGGCTTCTAGGATATACATCTAATACATACCTCCTTTAGAAGCTCCCCCCACCTCGTTTCTCTTCTTTCCTTGAAGTCCAATGCCCAAGGTGTTGGGCATCCCATTTCTCCATGCCCAAGAGGAGCTTGGGCATCTCTTTGCTTGCTGATTTTTCAATCTTTGATTGCTTTATAATCAATGAAAGAAAAATAAGAGAAAAAGAGAAGAAAAGATCAAGAAAAAGATCAAAGAGTTGATCACAATCCAGACTTCGTTTAGATTCACAGGCTGATTATTCTTAGAGAAGAAGGATCAACATCAAAGAGGACTATTTCAGACTGATCCTAAGTAGATACCCATAGAGGTCGAGTACTTGCATGACTAAAAGAAAATCTACTTTCTTTCAGATCTAGATTTAAACAAAGAAATTACAAAACATGTATGTGATTCGATCACATATTCAATTTTAACATAAAATTCAAGCATGTATTCAATTTCAGCATATGAAGTAGATCCTTATATTTTATATTTTATGCATGTATGATTAAAATTAAAAGATATTTTAATCTTTTATTCTACCATATTGTTTAGAAAAAAAAAATTGAAACATACATGTGTTGGGAATAGTGTCCCAAAGCCAATTATCAGCCTGTTGACGGTTGTGCTTCTTTTGTACTAGTATATAAATTATAAATAAATAAAAATTATTTTGATATTTTTTATCATAAATTATTTCATCTTTTAATGAACTCCTGTGTTGTGGTGAAATTCTTAGGACTATTTAGACTCGACAAAGGAGGATTTGTCGTTTAGTCCTTAAACCTGTTCGCGACCAAATGATACATTGTTACCAAGGACAACAATGTTTATCGAGCATAGGTCATTGTGTGCCATATAAGTTGGTTGTCCTCTTAACCAAAGAGTGTGGAGACACTGGTATGGCATACAGGTGAGATGTAAGGGTACATCTGCACTGAACGTGACTGACTCTGGAGCTATCTCTACTGTCAAGATTTACTCTGATGGGATATGGGTATAAATGTCCCTCTGACCTGAGATCGTCATGATGACTTGCAAGCAACTCACTGCACTTAGGCACTGGACTACCTGAATTTCTAATTCAGTGATGGAAGGATGCTGGGTGTAGTCAAGTACTTGACTTATCGGTGCGTGTGTCAAGATAGGATTGACCACTCCAGTTCAGGAGCTGTGGACAGTCGTGTTTCAATTTAGCAAAATCTTGGCCAGGGTAGTCCTAGTGAGGAGTCACTGGACTATTTGAGTTGAGCACGACTCGGATGATCTAATCAGGGTTGACAGTTTAATCCTGAGTCGTCCTAAACACAGGGATCAAAAGGGATGAATTATATAGTAACCATATTCACGTAGGTTCTGAGTGTTGCGATTGTGACTATTCAACCTATCCAGATATCAGGTACCATTGCTAGATGGTCACTTCGATTAGTACAGAAATTGATTCCTGTGCTACCGGCTTAGGTTCGAACCTGCGGGGTCACACACATTAGAGGTTCCTATCTGATCTGATGGCTGATGAAGAGTCCTAATGTTCATGGACTATGAGTCCTATGCATCTGAGACTCTGTGATCGAGAATCAAGATTCTCTGATCATGAGTCCCACACATTTTGGGTACCGGGGTCAAGAGTCCCACTAGTTTGGCACTTTTCGATCAGAATTTCATATCGATGAATTCTGATGCCCGATTGCCCATCAGATTTGGACTCAATATTTATGAGAGGTTTAATTAGTGATTTGATTACTAATTAACTCAATTTGATTGAATAATTATTTTTGGATCAAGTTCAATTGAATTGGATTCAGTTGGGTTTGACCCGATTAGGTTAAGAGTTGACCTAATCGTCGAGATGGTTTGGTCCTTGATTTGATTAGGGGTTGGGCTTAGTCAATTCTTAATTTGATTAAGATTTTATTGAGCCTAATTAAGTTAGATTTAATTTAATCTAATTGTGCTTAACCTATTTTGATTAGGTTGGTTCAATTAAGATTAAACCACCATTTGAATTTGAATCCCTGTGCCACTTCATATCTCTGCACCCATTTGAATTCACGAGAAGAAACTTCTCATGAATTTTCTCTCACACAAAGCCCTTCCCACGCCCCACATTTGTGCACCACATAGGTGGATAAGGATGGTTGCTTGGCCATTCAAATTCAAAACAAAGTTTAAATTTGAATGAGCAACCAATCCATGCGCCATGTCCTTATCCTCTTTAGCACCCCATATCTTACATGAGAAAGAGTTTCTCGTGAAACCTTTCCATGCACAAAGCAGCCACGCACCTTCTCTTCTCACACCCAAGTGGATAGGGATGAGTTGGTTTGCATTTGAATTCAAATTTGATTTGAATTCAAATATGCAACCACTTATCTTTATCCTCTCATGCGGATAAGACACGTTTTGAACTATTTTAAAAGAGATAGGGAGGTGGAGCATGCGTAGAAATTTTTTGAGAGAGAAAGTGGGGCGTGAGAAATCTTTGTGCATGAGTAGAAAGTCTAAAACTTCTGAGAGAAAAAGAAAGAAAAGAAAGAAAATTGGGTGCAGGATTTTTAGTATGTTCCCTAGGATTTTAGCCTGGGGTTCGGGAAGTGAGTTAGTGAGCTACGAGTGTCGTAAGCTCACCAAATTCAAGGGAGAGCATCTTCTACCTCTCAAGCACATTTGCTGATGATCTAGAGCATCCATAGAATTAGCAAACATCGATCGAAGGAGTTCGATCAGCATCGGCCGTCAAAAGGGCTCTACAACGAGCTAGCACTCGTGAGGAGCCGATCAGATCGGGAGCCTTGTGTGGATGATCCGCAGAGGCCAGACACCCTGTGTGGCTGTATTACGGTGATCAGAGCCTCTCGACGGTGATCAGATTATGGTGATCGACTACCCGCACAAAGGTATTGTGTTCTGAACACAGAACAGTAAATTATTTACTGTTCAAATTTGAATTTCAAATTTAAATCCATGCATGCTATATATCATATTTAGATCCTAGTGTAGGGTAAACACATGTTAATTAATTAGATTAATTAATTATTTTTACTGTAAAATAGTTATTGGGTATAAAATACCCCCCAACCGAAGTTCGTACCAGGAGTGACCCTCCCGGGGCTCTACTGACGTCCAACCTTGGGCGACATATTTCCGAACCTCTCCGACGGTCGAGCTTTCGCAATTTTCCCAAGTTCTGCTGATGGATAAACTCCCACAGCTTCTTCCACAAGTGCCGATCGGGTTCCCCCGACGGACAAACTCCTGCCACATCTCCCGAGCTTCTCCGGTGATAAGCTTCTTTGGTTGTCCATTAGGCTGCTCTAGGTGCTCTCTGGATTCTACCATCGGTCGATCTACTACAAGGGTCAACTGCTCTCCGGATCCCTTCTGGATCTTTTTCGACAGGATTCGATCGACTCCAACCCGAATTTCTTTCAGAACTACGTCAGTTCGTCAGTGGCCGAACTTTTCCAACATCAGATCTCCACGACGGATGGGCTCCATCCAAGTTTCTACGGCGGTCGACCGCCTTCTGGGTTTCATCCGGGCTCCTACGGGAGCCGGACTTCTTCCCTGAACTCCTACTGTAGGTAGACTTCATTCGAGCTCCTATGGGAGTCGGACTTCAGCCCTGAGCTCCCATTGCAGGTAGACCTCGCCCAAATTCTTACAAGGGTCGAACTCCGAGCCCCCACCACAAGCGATCTACACCGAGCTTCTGCTACAAGCGATCTACTCCGAGCTTCTGCTACAAACGGTCTACTTCAAATTTCTACTACGAGCGGTCCACATTGGATTTCTACTGTAAGCCTCCACCCGAGCTTCCCTTGTGAACAAATTCCTTTCGGACTTCTATTGCAGGTAGGCTTCGGCCGAGCTTCCTCAATAAATGATCCCCATCCGGACTTCTACGGGAACCAGACTCCGACCGAACTTCTGTAGCGGACAGATTTCGGATGAACTCCTACGATGCATGGGCTCCAACAGCTGAACCCCTCCAGCGGGTGAACCTCTCCAGTGCAATCCGACATTCACTGTCGATCGACCTTCTGTCAGATTCTGCATGAAACTGAACTTTGTCCACAGAAAGCCCCTGACCGAGCTTCTACAGCAGATGACCTTCGCCTGCAGTACTAGGACCCAAGCCACCCAACGGTAGAAAGCTCGCCAGCAACATCCGAGCTCCTCTCAAATGGAGAGCTACCCCTTCCCACCAGACACTCCAACCGAGCTTCGGCCGACAGGCCTGGACTCCCTGACAGGCCACAGTAATGGCCGCGACTCTACTCCACTTCCTATAACGGATCCCACGCGGCTCCATCATGCTCTGGCAAGTCATGACAACGGATATTACTCCACTCTCCACAACAGGCTCCACGTGGCAGGCCATGGCAATGGCCACGACTCTACTCCACTACTCTCCGTAACAAACTCTTCATGGCCTCGAACGGCCCACTACCGGGCGGTTACAGATGTCATTGTCAATCTGTTACGCCCTCCACCTAAAAAGAGGAGACCCCCAGATATGTTATTCTCAAAGCTCTAATCTCTATCTAAAAACTCTGCTAAAATTTTCGTTCGAGCACTCCATTCTTATTGAGGCAGAGAACTGACTTGAGCATCGGAGGGTCTTGCTGGGGCACCCCCAACTCCGGTTTAGACTTTCTTTGCAGGTCCAGACGGCGATCGTGACTCCCTCGACTCCAGCTTCTCCGACGTCGGTGGATTTTTGCATCAAAAAGATTGGCGCTAGAAGGAGGGCACTGTGTTTTTGCAGTACCCTTGTTCTTAAAGGAGCGCTCAACGGGACCACCTCCAGTCATCTTCTCTGACATCTCCTCCTCCAGTTGCCTGCCTGATCTCCACCTGATGCCTCCCCGAAGGGCATCCACCAGGCGGTCAATGGCCCCCGCGGCCAGATCTCAGCAAGCTCTGCAAGCCCCGACCTCATCTCCTGATTCCCAAGCTCCTCTTCCTCCGATGATGGTAGTCGGCATGGAGCAGCCCGATAATCGACCTACGACCGATTTCACCAACACCATCTCAGGGGAATCCCGACGGGGAACAACCGGTGTATTGGTCGGACCTCCCAAGTGACAAAGAATTGAGGAATCCATAACCTTTACTGAGGAAGATGCTCGGAGAGTTCAATTTCCTCATAACGATGCGGTTGTAGTTTCTTTAAATATAGCTAATTACGATGTGCACCGCATTCTTGTCGACAATGGAAGTTCGGCCGATATTTTATTCTATGATGCATTCTCGAAAATATCCATTCTGGATGATCATTTAGGGCCGGTGAACTCCCCACTGGTAGGGTTCACGGGTGATGCCATGCCCGTGGAAGGAATGATAACCCTGACTGTGGTTGCAGGTCAATTTCTGAAACAATCCAGGGTGCGAGTGGACTTCCTGGTGGTAAAGGCGCCGTCCGTCTATAATGCAATACTCGGTCGGCCCGGCCTTAACGCCCTCTGAGCTGTGGTGTCGACCTACCATTTAAAGTTGAAATTTCCTACGGGTCAGGGGGTTGGAGAGGTCAGAGGAGATCAAGCCTTGGCGAGACACTGCTACAGCATAGCCTTGCAAAGAAGTGACCGATCTGACCTCTGTCCGGTTGATGGATTGGACGCCTGCGACGACCTCACTGAGGAAAGGGGCGGGCCAATTGAAGATCTTGTTTCGATTTCTTTGAATGATGGGAATAAAGAGCATGTGGTGAAGATTGGCTCTAACCTGGGGGAAGAGGTGCGAGCGCAGCTCATTGATTTCCTACAAAACAATGCAGATGTTTTCGCTTGGGTCCCGACGGACATGCCGAGGATCGATGTAGAGGTCATGGAACATCGACTGGCCGTTGATCCAAAGCATCGACCGACGAAAGAAAAAATTCGAGGTCATGCACCGGAAAGGCAAAAGGCGATAGCCGAGGAAGTGGATAAACTCCTGAAGGCCGGATTCATTAGAGAAGTCAACTATCCTGACTGGATTTCCAACATGGTCCTCGTCAAAAAGGCAAACGGCAAGTGGAGGATGTGTATAGACTTCAAAAAGTTGAATAAAGCCTGCCCCAAGGACAGCTACCCTCTGCCCAGAATTGATAAACTGGTGGATGCAACCTCGGGCCATGAGCTTCTCACCTTCATGGATGCATTCTCCGGCTATAATCAAATCAAAATGGCACCAGAAGATGAAGAAAAGACTGCTTTCATTACTAACCATGGTCTTTACTGTTACAGGGTCATGCCTTTCGGCCTCAAAAATGCAGGTGCGACCTATCAGCGGCTGGTGAACAAAATCTTCAAAGAACAGATCGGCTACAACATGGAGGTCTACGTAGACGACATGCTCGTGAAAAGCAAATCCTCAACGAACCACATCACCGACCTCGAGGAGACCTTCGGTGCCCTCCAAAAATATAAGATGAAGCTGAACCCAACTAAGTGTGCTTTCGAAGTGACCTCGGGGAAATTCTTGGGCTTCATGGTATCGGGGCATAGAATTGAAGCCAATCTGAAGAAGATTCGCACCATCCAAGAGATGGTCACCCCAAAGTCGATAAAAGAAGTTCAACGCCTTACAGAGAGGGTGGCAGCCCTGAATCGCTTCGTTGCAAGGTCGGCCGAACGGTGCTTACCCTTCTTCCAAACCCTCAAGCAGCCAAAGAACTTCTGTTGGACCATTGAATGTCAACAGGCATTTGAAGAACTAAAAAACTACCTCGGCTCGCCTCCACTATTGGCGAAGCTCGAGCTCGGAGAGGAGTTGTTCTTGTACCTGGCGGTCTCCCCTATGGCTCTCGCAGCAGTTCTTGTTAAGGAAGAAACAAAAATTCAACGGTCGATCTACTACATCAGTCGCGCGTTGAGAGACGTCGAAACCAGATATACTAAATTAGAGAAACTAACTTACGCCCTGTTGATTGCAGCCTGGAGGCTCCGACCTTACTTTCAAGGGCACACCGTAATGTTACTCACCGATCAGCCGATTAAGACGATTCTACACCGGGCAGATGCTTCCAGGAGGATAACGAAATGGACAATCGAGCTCACAAAATTTGACATCAACTATCAACCTCGACCAATAGTAAAAGCTCAGATATTGGCAGACTTTATAGTGGAATGCACTATCCTGGAAGAGGCCGAACCTGAACAAGGTGAAACTGACGGCCTGAAGTCCCAACCGAACTCCTTTAAAGAAGAAACAGACCTCCCTGATTGCTTTTGGGCCCTCTACGTGGACGGATCCTCCAACATATCGGGCACAGGCATGGGCCTGATCTTGATCAGTCCAGAGGGGATCATCGCGGAGTACGCACTGCGCTTCGAATTTCCTGCAACGAACAATGGAGCGGAATATGAAGCTCTGATCGCAGGATTGAGGATCGCCAAAGAATTAGGAGTAGATCGGCTCCAAATTTATAGTGACTCCCAACTGGTAGTGGGACAAGTCAGTGAAAACTACGAAGCACGGGAGGACAGCATGGCCAAATATCTTGAAAAGGTAAAGGAGATCGTCCCCGCCTTTAGTAGCTTCAATATCAAGCAGATTCCAAGAACGAAAAATACCAGGGCCGATCTCCTCTCCAAGTTGGCTACACTGGCTCCGACTGAACTACCCAAGGAAGTCCTCTTTGAAGTTTTGAAGTGCTCAAGTATGGAAGAATCACGGTCCGTGATGGAAATTGGCCATGAACCCAGTTGGATTGACCCACTGGTGGCATATCTTAGAGATGGGGTTCTTCCTCATGATGCAAAAGAAACTCGGAAGCTCAGAAATCAAGCCTCCTGATATATCCTTTATGAGGACAAATTGTACAAGAGATCATACTCTTTGTCCCTTTTAAAATATCTTCGGCCTTCGAAAGCTGACTACGCCTTATGGGAGGTGCACGAAGGAATCTGTGGAAGCCATCTGGGGGCTAGATCCTTATCCCACAAGTTGCTCCGACAAGGGTATTTCTGGCTGACAATGTACCGCGACTCCATTGAATACGTGAAAAAGTGTGATCGATGTCAGAGATATGCTAACATCCAAAGACAGCACACCTCCGAACTTACACCCTTGAGCGCCCCATGGCCGTCGCGCAATGGGAAATGGATATCCTGGGACCTTTTCCCGTGACGTCAGGGCAAAGAAAGTTCCTCCTGGTAGCAATTGACTATTTCACCAACTGGGTTGAAGCCGAACCGTTGGCAAAAATCACAGAAGCTAAAGTACACGACTTTGTCTGGAAGTCAATCGTTTGCAGGTTCGGCCTACCAAGAACCCTAATTACTGATAATGGGTGACAATTTACGGGAGCGAGATTTGCTGAATTTTGTGAGGACCTAAACATCTCCCACAACTTCACATCGATAGCCCATCCCCAGGCCAACGGCGAAGCTGAAGTGACCAACAGAACTCTGCTGCAAGGAATCAAGACAAGGCTCGAAAGAGCGAAGGGAACTTGGGCAGACGAACTTTATCATGTGTTGTGGGCGTACCGAACTACCCAAAGACTGCCCATGGGGGAGACCCCCTTTACTCTAGCCTTCAGAATGGAGGCTGTTATCCCAATTGAGCTCAAACTCCCGTCAGCACGAGTCGTGGCATTCAACGAGCATCATAATTCGCAGGGTCTCAAAACCAACCTCAACTTGTTAGAAAAAAAGTGGGAGGCAGCTCAAGTTCGGATGGCAGCTTACAGATAGAAAGTCGCCCGCTACTACAACTCCCGGGTCAAAAACAAAGTCTTTAGAGCAGGAGACCTAGTGCTTCGACGAGCCACTATCTCGCAACCCCAGGATCAAGGGAAGCTTGCTCCAAACTGGAAAGGCCCGTACGAAGTCAAGGAGGTAGTCTGGCCCGAAACTTACTACCTCAGAGAACTCGGAGGAGCAGACCTCCCGTGACCATGGAGCTCGAAAAATTTACGAATGTATTACCAATAACTTTACTTTAAATAAAAGTTTTATATCCACATGTCTTCTCTCTTGGCACGAGCTTATATCGACAGGACAATCGAAACTAACCATGTCGGAAATAGGAGGAGAACCTTGTCTCGACACAATCGAAGGCCCGGTTCTCCTTAGATCGGATGGGGGAAGAGGCCCTACAATGCCCTTATGTGCCCCTACAGCCATGTTAGGGACAGGAGGAGAACCTCACCCTAACATGAGCAAGGTCGAAGATCCGATTATTTTTAGATCGGATGGGGGGAGAGGCCCTACAACGCCCTTATGTGCCCCCACAGCCATATTAGGGACAGGAAGAGAACCTCGTCCTAACATGAGCAAGGTCGAAGGCCCGATTCTCCTTAGATCGGATGGGGGGAGAGGCCCTGTAATGCCCTTATGTGCCCCCACAGTCATGTTAGGGATGGGAGGAGAACCTCGCCCTAACATGAGCAAAGTTGAAGGCCCGATTATTTTTAGACTGGATGGGGGGAGAGGCCCTGCAACGTCCTTATGTGCCCTCACTGCCATGTTAGGGACAAGAGGAGAACCTCGCCCTAACATGAGCAAGGTCGAAGGCCTGGTTCTCCTTAAATCGGATGGGGAGAGAGGCCCTGCAACATCCTTATGTGCCCCCACAGCTATGTTAGTGTTAGGAAATGTGTCCCAAAAAGCCAATCGTCAAGCTGTTGACGGTTGAGCAACCAAGTATTGTAATTGATTTGTTAATAAATAAAATATATTTGGCATTTTCATCATAAGCTTTCATCTTCTAATGAACTCCGTTGTTATGATGAAGTCCTTAGGACTATTTAAGTTCGATAAAGAGAGGATTTATCGATTAGTCCTTAAAACTATTCACGACCAAATGATAAGCAGTTAATAAGGATGACAGCTTCTTTTGAGCATAGGTCGCTGTAGGCCATATGGGTTGGTTGTCCTCTTAACCAAGGAGTGTGGAGACACTGGTATGGCATACAGGTGAGATATAAGGGTACATCATCATTGAACATGACCAACTCCAGAGTATTCTACTATCGAGAATATCTCTGATGGGATATAGGTATAAGTGTCCCTTAGACTTGAGATCGCCTCAGTGACTTGCAAGCAACTCACTGTGCTTTGGTACTGGACTAACTAAATTTCTAATTCAGATATGGAAGGCTTTTGGGCACAGTCAAGTACTTGCAAAGTCAGAGTGTGATCAAGATGAGATTGACCACTCCAAGAGTTGGAGAAGAATGAGTCGCTGTATTTCAATTTAGCAAAATCTTGGCCAGGGTAATCCATCAGATGGATTTGATATTTTGAAATACAATGTGGACAACCTGATCAGAGTTGACAGTTGAACTCTGGGGTGTCCTATGATCATTTTGGTCAAGGAGATAAATTATATGAAAACTATATCCGCATGGGTTCTAAGGATGTTGTTCTACACATTCGACCTATCCGATCGTCGGGTACCATTGCTAGATGGTCACTTCGATTGGTATAAAAATTTATTCCTGTGCTACTGGCTTAGGTTCGGACCTATGAGATCACACACATTAGAGTTCATGATCCGATCGGATGGTTGATCAACGATTAAGAATCGTTCTAGGGTTAAATGATCAATACGATTGACATTTAACCCAGTGCAAGTATTGCAGGAGGATCGATTAGTAATTCGATTGCTAATTGACTTAATTTGATTAAGCCAATGGGCTGAGATTAAGTTTAATTAAATATAATTTAATTATATTTATTTTGTATTTGATTGGATCAAGTCCAATTGGTTTATTGGATAAGCCAAGTGCAAGAAAAAACTAGTCCTCGTTCAACTAGGACTTGGGTCAATCTAATTTCTAATTTGATTAGAAAATTAAATCAGATTTAAATATAATTTAATCTGATTAAATTAGGTTCTTAATTGGGTTAAGACCTATTTTAATTAGGTTGATCTAATTTTGATTTGATTTGGTTTGGAAAACCAAATTAAAACAAGTCATAAGATAGAATCCTAGTAAGACTAGAATTCCACCTTGCGCCACATAAGCCTTCCCCACGCCCTCTCTCTTATTCAACGCCAATCTCCACTTATTTTGTGTGATAAAAGCCCTCTCTCAGGTCTCTCCTACGTTCACAAAAGGTCTCCTTTCTTCTTTCTTACATGGAAGGTGGTTTGGATCAAATCAAAAAGGAATAAGTTTGGATTTCGAATTCTATGAGATAGAGTTTTAGAAATCCAAAACTCTTTCAATTTTGCACCGAATTTATCCAAATTTTTTTTGAAATTTTTATGAATTTTAGGGTATACATTATATACCTTTTGCTAGTAATCCATGCATAAAAATATGGAGGAGGTGCTCAAGAGTTGGGCGCCCCTTAACTTGCCATGTTTGGATAAGCCTTGACTAGGTATTTGACCTAGACAAGGACTCTATCATATCTCTTTATATAAAATGAGTTTCTTTATAAAATTTTAGAAAAAGATAGAGATTTAAGAGATCTTTGTTCCATCCAAAAATTAAAGAGAAAAACCTTTGGGTCGTGGAGATATAAAGGATGCAAGTTAGGATGTCTAGAGAGAAAAACGTGAAGAAGAAGAGGGTCTTCTTCTAAGCTTTTTGTTTTCATATCTTTCCTCCCTCCATCTTGAGTTTTCTGAGAGCATCTCAGATATGAAACTCCTCCTTCTACTTTTCATCTTTGGAAGAGTCCAAATCAAGAAGAAGGAGGCACCTGATCAACCATCAAAGAAGGATCAGCACAGTACTAGCATACTGTGCTGATTTCCTGAAGCAGGACTTCTGATCGAGATTCGTGGGCTCGTGTGGAGGACTCCTAGAGGCCGGATGCATGTACGGCTTGCAACATCATCCTCAAGCTCGGATCAGCGAGGTTAGAATGTCTAACTTGCAAGTTAATAGATCTGATCTATTGTTTAATACATACATTAGATGTAGTATAGAAACATGTTGATATGATCAACATGTAGTTCATGCTATATTTATATATTTTAATTTTTGATTTAATGCTATATAATAATTATGTAATAGGATCTTAGATCTAGGAATTTTCTGATTTTAGAAAATAAATTTTGATTTATTTTAGTCTTCCACTGTATGATCTTGAAAAAGTTTCAAGATCTAACCCTGAAACCCTAGATCTAGTTCCTACAATTGGTATCAGAGCCTAGGTTCTTTATTACATGATTATTTATACATGCTTAGATTATTTCTTAGATTAGATCTAATTTATAATCTGATTATTAAATCTGAAATTAAAATTTTAGATCAATCACAAACTGTAAGGTTGTCCTGCTGTAAGGTTTACCCCTTACAGTACAAAGGTTGTCCTAGTTTGTGTAGATCTATCTTTAATCATAAATTTTTTAGATATGATCTAGATTAAATTTATGATTTATTAGATTTAAAAGATATTTAAATCTAAAATAAAATCTCTTTGTTAATAATTTTTGTGCAAAGAAATTATTTAAAGTTGAAATTGTTTCAATTACATGAACCTGTTTAGATTAGATCTAAAGTAATTTCATGTTTAATTCACTTGTATCTTGATTATGAATCAAACATGCAATATGGTTGGTAGAATCATATTGTAAAATTATTTTACAAATATGAAAATTATTTTTTGAAAAGCCGAACCCAACCCACAGCCCAAAACTTAATTAAGAATTAAGAAGTTGTTTGATTAGGTTCTAGGATTGTGAATTGAAGAACCTAAGACACAAATCATAACACATTGGGTTAATGGGTTAGTGGGAATTAGGTCCATTAATTGGGTTAGACCTATGGTTAGATTAAAGATGGACTTAATTAGAGAATTGACTAAATCTAATCAATTGTTGTCTTAGATTAGGTCAAGGATTCTCTATATCAATTACAATAGTTGTAGTTGGTCAAATCTATGTCTTTAACGAGAACCAAATAGACTTGATTCTTGGCTAAGCGGTCTAACACGAACTGTTAGATTGATCTAATCGAAACTAATTAAACCAGTTGGTGTCTAAGGTAAACCAGACCGGTGGTTTTTAATTGGGAGCCCGCTTACCTGGCCATTTCTAATGGTGTCTAAGGCAAGCTTTGGCAGACCCTCCCACTGATCGAACTTACCTGGCCTCTTGGTGAAATTATATTTTGATCGGATCACTTGACTATTCGAGCTAACCCATGTCAGCTAGGTAAATCAGTGTGACTGATTTAGGTGCTCCTAGACCAGCCCTTTTAATGGTCTCCCTTAAGCTGACTTGGTGAAGCCAGTGGGAGGATCATGATAAACTGGTTCATCTGACCTCATCCTCTAAATTATTTAAATTTTCTAAAATTATTAGGTCCTTAAAATGATAAAGTTATGGAGATAACTGAGTCATAGCCTCCCATTAAAGTGTTTGATAATGAGTCCATTAACTCAATAATCATTGCAGACCCAAAGGCCTGGTGCTTGTTGACTAATAAAATTATCACTCATCATATGATGACTTGAAAGTGTCTCTCTAATGGTGGTTAGGTGAGCCAACCAAAGTTGGGCTTAATCATTCGTTGGTTAGATACACCAAGTATGATCATGTTAATGGTTGGACCTAACCGGATCCTTACAGTGGAGGCCAAAGCCTACTGATTAGGTTTCTGGGACAAAATTAAAATTACTAGAAATTATTTAGAGAAACAATTGGTTATGAACCTACCCTTAGATGTACATGGGTTGACCAACCAAAGTTGGGCTTGTGTGCAGTCTAAGTGGATTCTAGTACCCGCTAAGAAATTAGGGTAATTCCTTGAATTGGAGGTAGAGACTACCAATTCGAATAAAATAGTGGGAGAAACCTTTTGATTAAAGTCCAAATCTTTAGGTTTAATGAATCAATTACTAATTAGGTTATGGTTCTCCGTTGTGCAAATATGGCCACTTCTCTATCACTCCGATCATTGTTGGACAATGATAAGTTGGTGGGATCTAACTTCGATAGCTGGTACCGAAAGTTGAAGATAGTCCTAAAGCATGAATGGATCCTATATGTGATAATGGATCCTGCACCTGAGGAGCCAGCTGTCAATGCACGTGGAACAGTCAGAGATACTTACCAGAAGTGGCTCAGTGATCGAACCACAGTGTGTTGTACCATGCTGGCTGTCATGAGCGATGAGTTCAGTCGTAGATTCGAGACAGCTCAGCCAAAGAACATGCTTCAAGTGTTGGAGGATGCCTTTGGCACACCCGATGACGTGGAGAGGCACAAGACTAGTTGTGCCATCTTCAACGCCAAAATGCGGGATTGTGCCTCTATCACTGATCATGTATTATACATGATCGAAATGATGGAACGATTGAGCAAGCTCGACTTTTTCTTGCATGAGCAGCTTGAGAAAGATGCAATACTGAACTCATTGCCCAAGTCTTATCTCCCATTCCTCACTCATTATAGAATGACAAAGTCTGAAGTAAACTACCATGGGTTACTGGGGTTGCTTCAGAACTTTGAGAAGGATCACCAACTTCACAAGGAGTCGGTGAACTTAGTGGGAGGTTCGTCTTCTGGTTCTCGACCTTTTAAGAAAGGGAAGAAGAACAAGAAGAAGAAAGTGAAGAAGGTGCAAGTTCAGGCTGGAATATCAGTGCAGAGCCATACCAAAAAGATCAAGCCTGATAAGAGTTTATTCTACTGGCAAGCACCTTAGATTAGATAGTGTGTCAGATATCTACTTATGGCATTGGAGGCTAGGTCATATAAACAAGAACAGAATAAACATGTTGACTCAAGAGGAAATCCTCGAAGTCAGTGATTGTGATCACTTCCAACCTGTGAGTCCTGTCTTCTTGGTAAAATGACCAAGTCACCTTTTACTGAAAAAGGTGAGAGAGCTACTGAGCTCTTGGGCCTAGTACATACTGATGTATGCGGGCCCATGAGCACCAGTGCTAGAGGTGGATATTTCTACTTCATAACTTTCACGGATGACCTATCCCGATATGGATATGTCTATCTGATGAAACATAAGTCAGATTCATTTGAAATGTTCAAACGATTCCGAAGTGAAGTAGAAAAACAAACTGGGAAGAGTATTAAAATTCTTTGATCTGATCGAGGAGGAGAATACCTTTCTAGTGAATTTCTCACATATCTAGGAGAGAATGGGATTCTCTCCCAATGGACTCCTCCAGGAACACCACAGCATAATGGTGTGTCTGAAAGGAGGAATCGGACTCTGTTAGACATGGTCCGATCCATGATGGGTTTTGCTAGCTTGCCGATATCCTTCTGGGGATATACACTTGAATCGGCCTGTTATCTGTTAAATAGGGTTCCAAGTAAGTCTATAATTAAGACTCCATATGAGATATGGACGGGACGTAAGCCAGCACTTTCACACCTTAGGGTCTGGGGGTGCCCGACCTATGTCAAATGATTAGTCACAGACAAACTTGGATCTAGGTCTGACAAATGCTCATTCATAGGGTACCCCAAAGAGATAAAAGGATATTTTTTCTACCATGCTGATGAACAAAAGATGTTCGTCAGCCTTAAGGCAATCTTTTTAGAAAAGAAGTTCCTTGGTGAAGGAACCGTTGCCTCTAAGGTTGAACTTGATGAAGTTCAACAGGTAGAATGACCGACATCAATAGCTGAACCTGAGTCGGATATGATTAGATCAGATTCGAAGCCTAATGTACCTGCACCATTAAGGCGATCCGGTAGAGTACCACATCAGCCGGACAGATACTACAGTTTCTTGGTCTGGGATGGTGATCCCATCAAACTTGATGAGAATAATGAGGATCCGATCACCTATATAGATGCAATGCAGAGACCTGATTCCGAGAAATGGCTTGAAGCCATGAAATCTGAAATGGAGTCCATGAAGGTCAATGATGTATGGACATTGGTTGACCCACCTGAAGGGGTTAAACCCATTAGGTGTAAATGGGTCTTCAAAAGGAAGAGGGGTGCAGACGGAAAGGTGGAGACCTATAAAGCCCGTCTGGTTGTCAAGGGGTATCGTCAATGTTATGGTATTGACTATGATGAGATGTTTTCTCCTGTGGCAATGCTCAAATCTATTCGGATAATGCTTGCAATAGCTGTCCATCTGGATTATGAGATCTGGCAGATGGATGTAAAGACAGCTTTCCTGAATGGAGAGCTGACCGAAGAGGTGTATATGATACAACCTGAGGGGTTTACATCCACAGATGAGTCCAAGGTGTGCAAGCTTCAGAGATCCATTTATGGTTTGAAGCAAACTTCTCGGAGTTGGAACATGTGTTTTGATAAGGTGATCAAAACGTATGGCTTCATTAAGAATGGAGAAGAGCCCTGCATCTATAAATGGACAAATGGTCCAGTTGTAGTATTCCTTGTCTTGTATGTGGATGATATTCTCTTAATCGGGAATGACATCCCCGCACTACAGAGAATAAAAGTTTGGTTGTCATCATAGTTCTCCATGAAGGACTTGGGTGAAGCATCTTACATTCTAGGGATGAAGATCTATAGGGATAGATCTAAAAGGATGCTTGGGTTCTCCCAGTCCATGTACATAGACACTGTGCTGAAGAGGTTCAGCATGGAGAATTCCAAGAAGGGCTAACTACCGATAGGTCAAAGAATTTCTCTCTCTAAGAAAGATTGTTTGACAAATCCTGAAGAGAGAGAGCGTATGAGTAGAGTCCCATATGCTTCAGTCGTGGGATCTATCATGTACGCCATGACATGTACAAGACCAGATGTGGAATACTCACTAGGAGTAGTGAGTAGATACCAATCTGATCCTGGAGAAAATCACTGGAAAGTGGTTAAAGCCATCCTTAAGTATTTGAGAAATACTAAGGACCAATGGTTGGTTTATCGCGAGTCAGATCTGAAACTTGTGGGGTTCACAGACTCTAGCTTTCAATCTGACCATGATGACAGCAGGAGTGTGTCGGGTTATATCTTTACTCTGAATGGTGGAGCCATCTGCTGTAAGAGTTCCAAGCAACATACTGTGGCAGACTCTGTTTGTGAAGCGGAGTACATCGCAGCATCGAATGCCGTGAAGAAAGCTGTGTGGCTGAAGAAATTCATCAATGAGCTCGGAGTAGCACCCTCCCTCGATGGTCCGATCCTGCTCTACTGCGACAGCACTGGTGCCATAGCTCAGGCGAAGGAACCCAAAGCACATCACCGGATGAAGCACATCTTGCACCGCTTCCACCTGGTCCGAGAGATCGTGGATCGAGGTGACATCGACCTTCAGAAGATCGACGAAAAGGAGAACCTGGCCGACCCCTTCAGTAAAGCCCTGGCGATAAAGGAGTTTGACAACCACAAGTCGAAGATGGGTATTAGATACTGTATCGTGTGGCTTTAGGACAAGTGAGAGTTGTTGGAAAATATGTCCCAAAAAGCCAATCGTCAAGCTGTTGACGGTTGAGCAACCAAGTATTGTAATTGATTTGTTAATAAATAAAATATATTTGGCATTTTCATCATAAGCTTTCATCTTCTAATGAACTCCGTTGTTATGATGAAGTCCTTAGGACTATTTAAGTTCGATAAAGAGAGGATTTATTGATTAGTCCTTAAAACTATTCAGGACCAAATAATAAGCTGTTAATAAGGACGACAGCTTCTTTTGAGCATAGGTCGCTGTAGGCCATATGGGTTGGTTGTCCTCTTAACCAAGGAGTGTGGAGACACTGATATGGCATACAGGTGAGATGTAAGGGTACATCATTATTGAACGTTACCAACTCCAGAGTATTCTACTGTCAAGAATGTCTCTGATGGGATATAGGTATAAGTGTCCCTTAGACTTGAGATCGCCTCAGTGACTTGCAAGCAACTCACTGTGCTTTGGTACTGGACTAACTGAATTTCTAATTCAGGGATGGAAGGCTTCTGGGCACAGTCAAGTACTTGCAAAGTCAGAGTGTGATCGAGATGGGATTGACCACTCTAAGAGTTGGAGAAGAATGAGTCGCTGTATTTCAATTTAGCAAAATCTTGGCCAGGGTAATCCATCAGATGGATTTGATATTTTGAAATACAATATGGACAACCTGATCAGAGTTGACAGTTGAACTCTGGGGTGTCCTATGATCATTTTGGTCAAGGAGATGAATTATATGAAAACTATATCCGCATGGGTTCTAAGGATGTTGTTCTACACATTCGACCTATCCGATCGTCGGGTACCATTGCTAGATGGTCACTTTGATTGGTATAGGAATTTATTCCTGTACTACCAACTTAGGTTCGGACCTATGAGATCACACACATTAGAGTTCATGATCCGATCGGATGGTTGATCAACGATTAAGAATCGTTCTAGGGTTAAATGATCAATACGATTGACATTAACCCAGTGCAAGTATTGCAGGAGGATCGATTAGTAATTCGATTGCTAATTGGCTTAATTTGATTAAGCCAATGGACTGAAATTAAGTATAATTAAATATAATTTAATTAGATTTATTTTGGGCTTGATTGGATCAAGTCCAATTGGTTTATTGGATAAGCCAAGTGCAAGAAAAAACTAGTCCTAGTTCAACTAGGACTTGGGTCAATCTAATTTCTAATTTGATTAGAAAATTAAATCAGATTTAAATCTAATTTAATTTGATTAAATTAAGTTTTTAATTGGGTTAAAACATATTTTAATTAAGTTGATCTAATTTTGATTTGATTTAGTTTGGAAAACTAAATTAAAACAAGTCATAAGATAGAATCCTAGTAAGACTAGGATTCCACCTTGCGCCACATAAGCCTTCCCCACGCCCTCTCTCTTATTCAACGCCAATCTCCACTTATTTTATGTGACAAAAGCCCTCTCCCAGGTCTCTCCCACATTTACAAAAGGTCTCCTCTCTTCTTTCTTACATGGAAGGTGGTTTGGATCAAATCAAAAAGGAATAAGTTTGGATTTCGAATTCTATGAGATAGAGTTTTAGAAATCCAAAACTCTTTTAATTTTGCACCGAATTTATCCAAATTTTTTTTGAAATTTTCATGGATTTTAGGGTATGCATTATATATCCTTTGCTAGTGATCCATGTATAAAAATATGGAGGAGGTGCTCAAGAGTTGGGCGCCCCTTAACTTGCCATGTTTGGATAAGCCTTGACTAGGTATTTGACCTAGACAAGGACTCTATCATATCTCTCTGTATAAAATCAGTTTCTTTGTGAAATTTTAAGAGAAGATAGAGATTTGAGAGATCTTTGTTTCATCCAAAAATTAGAGAGAAAGACCTTTGGGTCGTGGAGATATAAAAGACACAAGTTAGGGTATCTAGAGAGAAAAATGTGAAGAAGAAAAGGATCTTCTTCTAGGTTTTTTGTTTTCATATCTTTCCTTCCTCCATCTTGAGTTTTTTTAGAGCGTCTCAGATCTGAAACTCCTCCTTCTACTTTCTATCTTTGGAAGAGTCCAAATCAAGAAGGAGGCACCTGATCAACCATCAAAGAAGGATCAGCGCAGTACTAGCATACTGTGCTGATTTCCTGAAGCAAGACTTCTGATCGAGATTCGTGGGCTCGTGTGGATGACTCCTAGAGGCCGGATGCGTGTGTGGCTTGTAACATCATCCTCAAATCCGGATCAGCGAGGTTAGAACGTCTAACTTGTAAGGTAATAGATCTGATCTATTGTTTAATACATACATTAGATGTAGTATAGAAACATGTTGATATGATCAACATGTAGTTCATGCTATATTTATATATTTTAATTTTTTATTTAATGCTATGTAATAATCATGTAATAGGATCTTAGATCTAGGGATTCTCTGGTTTTAGAAAATAAATTTTGATTTATTTTAATCTTCCGCTGTATGATCTTGAAAAAGTTTCAAGATCTAACCCTGAAACCCTAGATCTGGTTCCTTCAGTTAGGGATAGGAGGAGAACCTCACCCTAACATGAGCAAAGTCAAAGGCCCGATTATTTTTAGATCGGATGGGGGGAGAGGCCTTGCAACGTCCTTATGTGCCCCCACAGCCATGTTAGGGACAGGAGGAGAACCTCGCCCTAACATGAGCAAGGTCGAAGGCCTGGTTCTCTTTAGATCGGATGGGGGGAGAGGTCCTGCAACGCCCTTATGTGCCCCCACAGCCATGTTAGGGACAGGAGGAGAACCTCGCCCTAACATGAGCAAAGTCAAAGGCCCGATTCTCCTTAGACCGGATGGGGGGAGAGGCCCTGCAATGCCCTTATGTGCCCCCACAGCCATGTTAGGAACAGGAGGAGAACCTCATCCTAACATGAGCAAAATCGAAGGCCCGATTATTTTCAGACCGGATGGGAGGAGAGGCTCTCACAACGGCCCATATGTGCCTCCACAACCCTATTAGGAACAGGAGGAGAACCTCATCCTAACCTGAGCTAAAATCGACTACATCAGGAATAGGAGGAGAACCTCGTCTTGATGCCAACTAAGATCCGATCATTCAAGACTAGATAAGAAAAAAAAAATTTTCTCGATGGCCCCTCCATGCTCCCGCGACCCCGCTAAGAGCAGAGGGAAAACCCTCACTCGAGAAAAGAAAAAGAAAGAAAGGAGGAAGTTAAAAAGGAAAGTGACGAACTACACCAGCGATAAATAAAAAATAAATTACATCAAAGATACAGGGGACCTCGTCTCAGCGAGGACGGGGATTCTTATCAAAAATCCCCAGTCTCCAAGAGGACTCTCAACACAGGCCAAGGATAAGACAGCTTCCTCAAGGAGATGAGAAGTTCAGACTCCCGAGCTCGAACTCCGAAAGGAAGCGTCAAACTCGAGTGGCCCCGGACAAATCTGTGGCCATAAACAAAAGGGACAGGTCAATGCAACGACGATTGGGTACCTTCGAATGACATCGATATCGAGCAAGGCAAAAATCAAAAGAAGTTTGGCAAACGATAACTCAACACATGAGTAGAAGAGGTAATGAAAAATTTCCTTTTTATTTCATTAATTAAGTATGCATTACAAAGCCCTTAAGGCCGAAAAAGAAAGATAACAAGAAAAGCAAGCCAACGTGGTGACGACCAGGAACCTTCAGACAACATCGACATCGAATGAGATAAAAAAAATAATAAATAAAAGAAGTTCGACGGACGACAATTTGACACAAAGTGCAGACAAGGTAACAAAAAATCTCCTTTTCATTTTTGATTAACAAGGTATACGTTACAAAACCCTGAAGGCCAAGGAAAGAAGAACAATACTACAAGACCTGAAAAGAATACATTAGAGACCGCTTCAAGCTTTCGACTTCTCCTTCCAGTTCCATCTTTCTCAGCAGTATTTCCCAGTACGTATGATGAACCCGTCGACTCTCACCCTCTGCCTCATTCTGTCCCATTGCCGAAACCCTAACCCTAAGGGGAAAAGAGGGGGATAGAGCTCAAGGGGTGGCGGCGGCGACGGCGGCGGCAACGACGACCTGCATCAAGAAGAACCGGAAGTACCCCGATGGCCGCAGTAACATCGAAGGCATGCACCACCCCCATGTTCTCTCCGACAATTACCATCCTAGGTACTTCGACGAGGTCAGCATGCACTACTTCCACCGCCCCCGTAACAAGTTCTACTGTTCCACAGTCAGCGCCGACCTTCTCTGGTCCCTCGACCCCGACAACGTCAAGAAGCCCGCCACAGCTTATGACGGCAACTCTACCCCCTTGACCAGTGTCGCCCTGTTCAACTACTTCAAAATTCTTGGGCAGGACGCACTCACCGGCCAGTTCCATTATTAAATCCCTGTTGTTAAAGAAATTCTCCCTCGAGTCCCCTTCGAAGCTGTGGGAGCCTTCAGTGGCAGCTCGGCAGCCGCTGAACTTGTGGGCCACTATTTTTCTTCTCCTCCTCCTCTCGATCCATGGCATCCCCTCGAGACAGACCTCTGGGGCAGAAGCTCCGATGGGAGAACTCCTCGAAAGGGCTCGGAGGACTGAAGGCTTGGCGTCGTAAGGGACGTCGACGGCGAGGGCCGCCCAGGCAACTCCTACGTCCATGCCTGCAACAAGAGAAAAGAAAGAAGGAAATCCCGAAAGATCGAGAAAGATTGCGAATAAACCCTCAGAAGCTGAACAAACAAAGCAAGAAGAGGAAGGAACAACAGCAATGACAAGAGAAGTTTCGGGACCAACCTAGATTGGCCCGACGTAGGCGGGGAGCCGGCGGAGACGGCGGGGATTGACGCAAAGAACGCTTAGGGTCGAAAAGGGCACCGATGGATGGCAGAACTCTCAGATAGAAGAAAGGTGCCGACTGGACTCTCAGGCGAAGTGAAGTCCCTGGAGGGAAGGAGTGGGTTTAAATAGGCAACAGGGCCTGGCACAGTCATGACGGTGGATATCCCGAGGCTGACCAATGCCCACCACATGTCCCACTCACCATGGCGTACGGTTGACTGCTGGCGGGGCCATTATGGTGTGGCACCTAGAGCAACGCTCCAGCGGGAATTCCGAAAAGTCTCTTCGGATCACCCCGATTTGAAAAGACTCCAGCATGCGCGCATTAAATGCCAGGATATCTGAGGGCGGTCGTGCGCAGAATCCAAGGGGGCAACTTCGACTGTAAAAATTTCTCTATACTTCATTTGAAAATCGAACTCGAAAGTAGGGTGACTGGTGTTGGGTATAAAATACCCCCCAAGCCGAAGTTCATACCAGGAGTGACCCTCCCGGGACTCTGCCGACGTCCAACCTTGGGCGACATATTTTCGAACCTCTCCAGCGGTCGAGCTTCCGCAATTTTCCCAAGTTCTGCCGACGGATAAACTCCCACAGCTTCTTCCACAAGTGTCGATCGGGTTTCTCCGACGGACGAACTCCTGCCACATCTCCCGGGCTTCTCCGATGATAAGCTTCTTCGGTTGTCCATCAGGCTACTCCAGGTGCTCTCTGGATTCTACCATCAGTCGATCTCCTACAAGGGTCAACCACTCTTCGGACCCC
This sequence comes from Elaeis guineensis, assembly GCF_000442705.2. Taxonomy (NCBI): domain Eukaryota; kingdom Viridiplantae; phylum Streptophyta; class Magnoliopsida; order Arecales; family Arecaceae; genus Elaeis; species Elaeis guineensis. The sequence continues at coordinate 56,234,717 of NC_025998.2, read as the reverse complement.
TTTCGGATCTTTTTCGACAGGATTCGATCGACTCCAACCCGAATTTCTTCCAGAACTACGTCAGTTCGTCAGTGGCCGAACTTTCCCAATAGCAGATCTCCATGACGGACGGGCTCCATCCAAGTTTCTACGACGGTCGACCGCCTTCTGGGTTTCATCCGAGCTTCTACGGGAGCCGGACTTCTTCCCCGAACTCCTACTGCAGGTAGACTTCGTCCGAGCTCCTACGGGAGCCAGACTTCAGTCCTGAGCTCCCATTGCAAGTAGACCTCGTTCGAATTCTTACAAGGGCCGGACTCCGAGCCCCCACCACAAGCAATCTACACCGAGATTCTGCTACAAGCGATCTACTCCGAGCTTCTGCTACAAGCGATCTACTCCGAGCTACTACTACAAGTGGTCTACTTCAAATTTCTACTACGAGCGGTCCATGTCGGATTTCTACTGTAAGCCTCCACCCGAGCTTCCCTTGTGAACGAATTTCTTCCGGACTTCTATTGCAGGTAGGCTTCGATCGAGCTTCCTCAACAAATGATCTCCATCCGGACTTCTACGGGAACCAGACTCTGACCGAACTTCTGTAGCAGACAGATTCTGGATGAACTCCTATGACGCACGGGCTCCAGCAGCCAAACCCCTCCAGCGGGTGAACCTCTCCAGTGCCATCCGACATCCACTGTCGGTCGACCTTCTGTCGGATTCTACGTGAAACTGAACTTCATCCGCAGAAAGCCCCTGATCGAGCTTCTACAGCAGATGACCTTCGCCTGTAGTACTAGCGCCCATGGCACCCAACGGTAGAAAGCTCGCCCGCAACATCCGAGCTCCTCTCAGACGGAGAGCTACCCCTCCCCACTAGACACCCCAACCGAGCTTCGGCCGACTGGCCTGGACTCCCTGGCAGGCCACAGTAATGGCCATGACTCTGCTCCACTTCCTATAACGGATCCCATGCGGCTCCATCATGTTCTGGCAAGTCACGACAACAGACATTACTCCACTCTCCACAACAGGCTCCATGTGGCAGGCCACGGCGATGGCCACGACTCCACTCCACTACTCTCCGTAACAAACTCTTCATGGCCCCGAACGGCCCACTACCGGGTGGTTACAGACGTCGCTGTCAATCTGTTACACCCTCTGCCTATAAAGAGGGGACCCCCAGATATGTTATTCTCAAAGCTCTAATATCTATCTAAAAATTTTACTAAAATTTTCATTCGAGAACTGACTTGAGCATCGAAGGGTCTTGTTGGAGCACCCCCAACTCCGATTTAGACTTCCTTTGCAGGTCCCGACAGTGATCGTGACTCCCTCGACTCCAGCTTCTCCGACGTCGGTGGATTTTTGCATCAACAATAGTGATTTTGAAAAAGTTTTAAAATTACCATTTTACCCCTGCACTCAAATTTTGCTTCTAATGGTATCAGAACAGGTTCTAAGATATGATATATGAATTTGTATGCATAGATTAAGTTGTAATCTAAAAGTTTAAATTTGAAATTTGAAATTCAAAATTTGAATTTTGAATTTTGAAAGTTGTTCGAAATTCAAAATTCAAAAGTTTGAAATTCAAAATTTGAAATTTGAATTTTAAAATTTGAAATTTAAAATTTAAAATTCAAAAATTTAAAATTTAAAATTTAAAATTTGTTAAAAATTTCAAATTTAAAATTCAAAATTTAAAATTCAAAATTTAAAATTCAAAAATTTGAAATTTATTTGAAATTTGAAATTCAAAATTTAAAATTTGAAATTTGAAATTTGAAATTTGAAATTTAAATTTTGAAATTGGTATATTTAGATATACTTGATCTAAGTAGAAAGTAATCGAATTGGGTTGGTTGCCATGGCCGTCCGATCATAGGAGAAAAATAGGGTTTAAAGGCCCTCTCCTCTCATTCGATGGGATCTCCTATGGCGGTAGGGGTGCCGCTGTAATTATATCCCATGCAGATGAAACAGCAAAAGAACTTAATTATAAAGGTTTAATTATAAAATTTATCATGAATGTGTTAGATTAGATCTAAAAGAATATTCATGATTTATTTTGATTGAATTATTTTCTGTTATGTAATTAGCAATAGGATTGCTATTTATGAAATATGCTGATCTATTTATGAAATGAGTCAACATATTTGGTGAATAGAAAATAAAACCTTTCAAATTTAAAAATTATTTTCGAAAAGCCAAACCCTGACCCATCAGTCCAAATACTTAATTAAAAGAATTAAGTGTTGTCAAGTTGGTCTAGAATTATGAATTAAGACCTAAGATAATTGCATAAATTTGTGGGTCAATGGGTTAGATGGATTAGGTCCATAATTAGGTTAGACCTAAGGTTAGCTTAAAGAAATGGACTAAATTAGAGTAATTGATCAAATCTAATCAAAAGTTGAATTAGATTAGGTCAAGGACACTCTAGACTCAACTCCAATAGTTGTAGTTGAATGGGTCCATGTCTTTAACTAGATCAAGATGGACTTAATTCATGGCTACACGATGGAATCCTATTTACTAAGTTGATCAAATTAAAACTAATGAACTGGTTGGTGTCTAAGGTAAGTTCGGCAGTTTGACCAGTAGTTCTTAAGTGGGAGCTACTCATATTGATTCGATCTCTGACGAGTTAATGGCTAATCCCCACTACTGATCTCACTTACCTGGCCAACCTGGTGAGTTAGATTTTGATTAGATCACTTGGTGATTAGGGCTCACCCATGTCATTAGGTAAATCAGTGTGACTGATTTAGGTGCTCCTAATGCCGGTTTTAATTAAATCTTTTTAATCTGACTTGGTGAAGTCAGTGGGAGGATTGAAATTGGCTGGTTAATTTCTTCTCTTCTATCCTTTAATAAAATCCTCAAAATTATTAGGTCCCTAAAATGATTAAGTTATAGTGATAACTAAGTCATAGCCTCCCATTAAGTGAGTGATAATGAGTCTATTAGTTTAATAATCATTGGAGGCCCAAAGGCCTGGTGCTTATTGACTAATGAAATTATTATTCATAGTATGATAATTTGGTTTGAATCTTTCTGATGGTGGTCAGGTTGGCCGGCCAAAGTCGGGCCTGATCATTTATTGGTCCGATTCACCAAATCAAGTCATGTTAATGGTTGGACCTAACCAGATCTTTTCAGTGGAGGCCAAAGCCTACTGATTAGGTTCTGGGGCAAAATTGATTACTAGAAGTTGTTTAGAGAAACAACTGGTTATGAACCTACCCATAGATGCACATAGGTTGACCAACCAAAGTTGGGCTCGTATGTAGTCTGTGTGGATTCTAGTACCCACTAAGGAATTAAAGTAATTCTTCGAATTGGAGGTTGAGGCTATCAGTTCGTAAAAATATTGGGAGAAACTTTAGACTAAAGTCCAAGTCTTTAGTATTAATAATTTATGTACTAATAGAGGTCTGGTTTTCCTTTATGCAGCTATGGCCACTACCCTGTCGCTCCGGTCATTATTAGATAATGACAAGCTCATGGGACCTAATTTTGATAGCTGGTATCAAAAATTAAAAATCATCCTTGAGCATGAGCGGATCCTTAATGTTGTAACGGATCCGGCACCCGAGGAGCCAGCCTCGAATGCTAGAGGGATGGTCCGAGATACTTACCAGAAGTGGCTCAATGACTGCACCACCGTTCGATGCATAATGCTGGCGGTAATGAATGATGAGTTTAGCCGTAGGTTTGAGAATGCCCAGCTGTAGGAGATGCTTCAAATATTGAGCGACTCCTTTGGCATGCCTGACGTGTTGAAAGGCACAAAACTAGTTATGCCATTTTCAATGCTCGAATGAGGGATGGGGCCTCAATCACTAATCATATACTGTACATGATCGAAATGATTGAATGCCTAAACAAACTGAGCTTTCCCTTGCACGAGTAGCACGGTAAGGATGCGATCTTTAATTCATTGTCCAAGTCCTTCCTCCCCTTCCTTACTCATTTTTGAATGACAAAGCCTGCAGTGAACTACCACGGCTTGTTGGGGTTGCTGCAGAACTTTGAGAAGGACCACCAGCTCCATAAGGAGTCGGTGAATGTTGTGGGAGGATCTTCTTCTAGTCATCGACCCTTTAAAAAAGGAAAGAAGAACAAGAACAAGAAGGTGCAACCGCACACTAGGACGTCTGCACAGGGTCAGATCAAGAAGCGCAAGCCCGACCAGAGCCAGGCGGAGTGCTTCTTTTGCAAGAAGTAGGGGCACTGGAAGAGGAACTGTTTTCTATACATTGCCTCCCTGGACCCAAACAGGCCGAAGAAGAAGCAAGGTAATTATATGATAACACCTTACAACTTTTTCATTTGTGATACTACTGTCTGGGTATTGGATACCGGAAGCCCTTATCATATTTGCAATTCGATGCAGGATCTGCAGGTCAGTAGGAGATTTGATGATGGCGAGAGGTTCCTGAACATTGGAGATGGAAGCAAAGTTTCAGTTCTAGCTTTAGGAATCATGAATCTTGTAATCAATTCTCATAATGTAATTCTAAGTGAATGTCACTATTGTCCAAGCTTTTTATTAAATATTATTTTTGTAGACTTTTTGGCCATGTACGGTTATCAATTTTTAATAAAAAAAATATTTGCAATATCATTATGAATGGTGTTACAATATTTGTTGGACAACTAAATAATGGAATTTACTTACTATCACAGCCTGTTAATGTAGTTCAAACCTCCGGTAAATGCCCTAGAATAGATAATGTGTCAAAAGTCTATCTTTGGCACTGTAGGCTAGGTCATATCAATAAGAACAGGATAAACAGGTTGGCTCAAGAAGGAATTCTTGAAGTAGGTGATTGTGAATCACTTCCAACCTGTGAGTCCTGTCTTCTTGAGAAGATGACCAAGTCACCTTTTACTGAAAAAAGTGAGCGAGCTAGTGAACTCTTGGATCTGGTACATTCTGATGTATGTGGACCCATGAGCTCAAGTGCAAGAGGTGAATATTTCTACTTCATAACCTTCACAGATGATCTATCGAGGTATGGGTATGTCTATTTAATGAAGCATAAGTTGGAGTCATTTAAAATGTTCAAACTATTCCAAAATGAGGTAGAAAAATAAATTGGGAAGTGTATTAAAACTCTTCAATCTGATCAAGGAGGTGAATATCTTTCCAATGATTTTCTGACATATCTTGGGGAGAATGAGATTCTCTCTCAGTGGACTCCTCCTGAAATACCACAGCATAATGGTGTGTCTGAAAGGAGGAATCGGATCTTGTTAGACATGGTCCGATCCATGATGGGGTTTGCTGGTCTGCCGATCTTCCTCTAGGGATATGCGCTCGAATCGGCTTGTTACCTTCTAAATAGGGTTTCGAGTAAGTCTGTAACCAAAACGCTATATGAGTTATGGATAGGATGTAAGCCAGTACTCTCGCACCTTAGGGTTTGGGGGTGTCCGGCTTATGTTAAACGTTTAATTACGGATAAGCTTGGACCTAGGTCCGACAAGTGTAATTTCATAGGGTACCCAAAAGAGACTAAAGGATATTATTTCTACCTAGCTGATGAGCAAAAGGTGTTTGTCAGCCTTAAGACAATCTTTTTAGAAAAGAAGTTCCTTGGTGAAGGGACTATTGCCTCTAAGGTTGAACTTGAGGAAGTTTGACAGGTGAAAAAATCGACACAAGTAGCTGAACCTGAATTGAATTTGGTTAGATCAGATCCGGAGCCCATTGTTCCTGCACCCTTAAGGCGATCTGGTAGAGTACCATGTCAACCAGACAGATACTATGGTTTCTTGGTCCGGGACGGCGATCCTATCGAACTTGATGAAAACGATGAGGATTCGATCACCTACATGGATGCAATGCAGAGACCTGACTCTGAGAAATGGCTAGAGGCCATGAAATTCGAAAAGAAGTCTATGAAGGTCAATGATGTGTGGACATTGGTTGACCCACCCAAAGGAGTAAAACCCATAGGATGTAAGTGGGTCTTCAAGAGGAAGAGGGGCACAGACAAAAAGGTGGAAACCTATAAAGTCCATCTGGTTGCCAAGGGATATCGTCAACATTATGGTATAGACTATGATGAGATATTTTCTTTTGTGGTAATGCTCAAATCCATTCGGATTATGCTTGCGATAGCAGCCCATCTGGACTATGAAATATGGCAAATGGATGTGAAGACAGCTTTCCTAAATGGAGAGCTGGACGAAGAGGTGTATATGATACAACCTGAAAGATTCACATCCACAGATGAGTCTAAGGTGTGCAGGCTACAGAGGTTCATTTATGGACTTAAGCAGGCAACCAAGAGTTGGAATATACATTTTGATAGGACGATCAAGACGTATGGCTTCGTTAAGAATGGAGAAGAGCCCTGCATTTATAAGTGAGCTAATGGTCCAGTAGTAGTATTTTTGTATTGTATGTGGATGACATTCTCTTAATCGGGAATGATATTCCTGTATTACAGGGAATAAAGATTTGGCTGTCGTCACAATTCTCCATGAAGGATCTGGGAGAAGCTTCCTACATCCTAGGGATGAGGATCTATAGGGATAGATTTAAAAGGTTGCTTGGCTTATCTCAGTCCACGTACATTGATACTATGCTGAAGAGGTTCAGCATAGAGAATTTCAAGAAAGGCTATCTACCGATAGGCCATGGAATTTTTCTCTCGAAGAGGGATTGTCCGACAACACCTCAAGAGAGAGAGCGTATAGGTAGAATTCCATATGCTTCAGCAGTGGGATCTATCATGTACGCCATAACATGTACACGATCAGATGTGGCATACTCACTAGGGGTAGTGAGTAGATACCAATCTGATCCAGAGGAGAATCACTGGAAGGTTGTTAAAACCATCCTGAAGTATTTAAGAAATACTAAGGACCAGTGGCTTGTTTATGGTGAATCGGACTTGAGACTTATAGGGTTTACAGACTCTAGTTTTCAGTCTGATCACGATGACAGCAAGAGTGTGTCAGAATTTATTTTTATCCTTAATGGTGGGGCTGTCTGCTGGAAGAGTTCCAAGCAGCACACAGTGGCTGATTCAGTTTGTGAGGTGGAGTATGTCACTGCATCAGATGCTGCCAAACAAGTGGTGTGGCTGAGAAAATTCATCACCAAGCTTGGAGTGGCACCCTCCCTTGTTGGTCCAGTTCTGCTCTACTGTGACAGCTCTGGAGCCATTGCTCGGGCGAAGGAACCAAAGGCACACCAGCGGACGAAGCATATTCTGCACCCTACCATCTCATCCGAAAAATCGTGGATCGAGGTGACGTCGACCTTCAGAAGATCGATGGAAAAGAGAACCTGACCGACCCATTCACTAAAGCCATTGCGGTGAAGGAGTTCGACGACTTCAAGTCGAAGATGGGTATTAGATACTACACCAATTGGCTTTAGGCCAAGTGGGAGATTGTTGGGAATAGTATCCCAAAGCCAATCGTCAGCATGTTGATGGTTGTGCTCCTTTTGTATTAGTATATAAATTATAAATAAATAAAAAATTATTTTGATATTTTTAATCATAAATTATTTCATCTTCTAATAAACTTCTGTGTTGTGGTGAAGTCCTTAGGACTATTTAAACTCGACAAAGGAGGATTTGTCATTTAGTCCTTAAACTTGTTCGCGATCAATTGATACGTTGTTACCAAGGACAACAATGTTTATCGAGCATAGGTCATTGTGTGCCATATAGGTTGGTTGTCCTCTTAACCAAAGAGTGTGGAGACACTGGTATGGCATACAGGTGAGATGTAAGGGTACATCTACACTGAACGTGACCGACTCCGGAGCTATCTCTACTGTCAAGATTTGCTCCAATGGGATATGGGTATAAATGTCCCTCCGACCTGAGACCGTCACGGTGACTTGCAAGCAACTCACTGCACTTAGGCACTGGACTACCTAAATTTCTAATTCAGTGACGGAATGATGCTGGGTGTAGTCAAGTACTTGACTTGTCGGTGCGTGTGTCAAGATGGGATTGACCACTCCAATTCAAGAGCTGTGGACAGTCATATTTCAATTTAGTAAAATCTTAACCAAGGTAGTCCTAGTGAGGAGTCACTGGACTGTTTGAGTTGAGCACGACTCGGATGATCTAATCAGGGTTGACAGTTTAACCCTGAGTCGTCCTAAACACAGGGATCAAAAGGGATGAATTATACAGTAACCATATTCACGTAGGTTCTGAGTGTTGCGATTGTGACTATTCGACCTATCCAGATGTCGGGTACCATTGCTGGATGGTCACTTTGATTAGTACAGGAATTGATTCCTGTGCTATCGGCTTAGGTTCAAACCTACGGGGTCACACACATTAAAGGTTCCTATCTGATCTGATGGCTGATGAAGAGTCTTAATATTTGTGGACTATGAGTCCTACGTGCCTGAGACTCTACGATCGAGAATCAGGATTCTCTGATCATGAGTCCCACATATTTTGGGTATCAGGATCAAGAGTCCCACTAGTTTGGGACTTTTCGATCAGAATTTCATATCGATGAATTCTGATGCCTGATTATCCATCGAATTTGGACTCAATATTTATGAGAGATTTAATTAGTAATTTGATCATTAATTAACTCAATTTGATTTAGTAATTATTTTTAGATCAAGTCCAATTGAATTAGATTCAGTTGGGTTTGACCCGATTAGGTTGAGTTGACCTAATCGTCGAGATGGTTTGGTCCCTGATTTGATCAGGGGTTAGACTTAGTCAATTCTTGATTTGATTAGGATTTTATTGAGCCTAATTAGGTCTAATTAAGTTAGGTTTAATTTAGTCTAATTGTGCTTAACCTATTTTGATTAGGCTGGTTCAATTAAGATTAAACCACCATTTGAATTTGAATCCCTGTGCCACTTCATATCTCTGCGCCCATTTGAATTCACGAGAAGAAACTTCTCATGAATTTTCTCTCATGCAAAGCCCTTCCCACACCCCACATTTGTGTGCCACATAGGTGGATAAGGATGGTTGCTTGGCCATTCAAATTCAAAACAAAGTTTGAATTTGAATGAGCAACCAATCCATGCGCCATGTCCTTATCCTCTTTAGCGCCCCATATCTTACATGAGAAAGAGTTTCTCATGAAACCTTTCCATGCACAAAGCAGCCACGCACCTTCTCTTCTCACGCTCAAGTGGATAGGGATGAGTTGGTTTGCATTTGAATTCAAATTTGATTTGAATTCAAATATGCAACCACTTATCTTTATCCTCTCACATGGATAAGACATGTTTTGAACTGTTTTAAAAGAGATAGGGAGGTGGGGCGTGCATAGAAATTTTTTGAGAGAGAAAGTGGGGCGTGAGAAACCCTTGTGCATGAGTAAGAAGTCTAAAACTTCCAAGAGAAAAAGAAAGAAAAGAAAGAAAATTGGACGCAGGGTTTTCAGTTTGTTCCCTAGGGTTTCAGCCTAGGGTTCGGGAAGTGAGTTAGTGAGCTACGAGTGTCGTGAGCTCACCAAATTCAAGGGAGAGCATCTTCTATATCTCAAGCATATTTATTGATAATCCAGAGCATCCATAGAATCGGTAAACATCGATCGAAGGAGTTCGATCAGCATCAGTCGTCAAAAGGGCTCTACAACGAGCTAGCACTCGTGAGGAGCCGATCAGATCGGGAGCCTTGTGTGAACGATCCGCATAGGCCAGACATTCTATGTGGCTGCATTGCGATGATCAGAGCCTCCCGACGGTGATCAGATTACGGTGATCGACTACCCGTACAAAGGTATTGTATTCTGAACACAGAACAGTAAATTGTTTACTGTTCAAATTTGAATTTCAAATTTAAATCCATGCATGCTATATATCATATTTAGATCCTAGTGTAGGGTAAACACATATTAATTAATTAGATTAATTAATTATTTCTATTATAAAATAGTAATTTTAAAAAGTTTTAAAATTATCATTTTACCCCTGTACTCAAATTTTGCTTCAACATGCATACCCCAACACGAAATTCCAACGGTGGTATCAGAGCTGCGGGTTTCATATGCATGAAATTGACATACATGTTTAAAAAAAAAATTAAAATCTAATTTTTCTTTATACATGAGATGTATAGATAATTACTTTGAATCTAAAATTTAATTTAGATTTAATTTTTAGATTATATAGTTGATATGTGTTAGTATGCATAGATCTGAATTTTGTTCTAGAATAATTTTTAGTTCATATTTATGCGATATGTAGATGCGTGAATAAAATTTAAAAATTAATTTAATCTAATTTATTTTTTATATATGAGATATGTGATTGTATATTTAGATCTAAAAATTATTTTCAATATAATTCATGATTTGTATATGAGATATATGATATCATGTTATGATCTGAATTTTGTATACATATATGTGATATATATTTATATGTTAAATCTAAAAATTAGTTTTATGATTTAAAACTTACCTTTTATGTAAAGAATTTAAATCTAAAATTTAATTTTTGAATCTAAAATTTATGTTTGTGCATGAAGATTTTGGTCATAAAAAAATCAAAAATTAGATCATGTAATCAAATTGCATCTAAAATTTTTGATTTGAGCATAATGGGTCTAATTCAATTAACTAATTGATCAAATCAAGTTAAGTATTGATTAAGATTAGGTCAATTAAGTTATAAGATCAAGCAATTATTGTTGATCAAATCGATTGAATCTCATGTATAGAATTGATTAACCTAAGGATCTAATTCGGCTCGATGGCTTGAGCCTGAGTTGCTTAAGCTAACTTATTTGGATCAATTGATCTATTGGTGTCTAAGGTAAGTAATTGAGAGATGGTTATTTAATTGATTTTGTTTGCTGATCTGATCAATTTATTGATGTCTAAGAAAAGCAACGGGGGGACCCCCACCTATCTCTACTTATCTTGCCAATTTGAAAGATTGAGTCCTGAATAAGGTTGCTTGGCGATTTGATTTATCTCATGCTAATTAGATTGGTCATATGATGATTAATTAGATGAGATCTAAATCTAAACCTCTTCATAAATATTAAGTTCATAGGTCTTCCATCATTGTAGATGTGCAGGCGTGCTACTGGTGTTGATTGTTCTCAGCTAGTCATAGTGATTCAATTACATCGAGAACACACAACCACGCCATTAGCAAAGAGTTACTTCAGGGTAAGGATGGGGTTGGGCCCAATAACTATTAGGTGAGGGTCCCAATGACAGCCTTACACTTGCTTGTGAACGGTGGGTCGGGCTTAACTAAGGAGTGTAGTCAATAATTGTTAAGTGAGCCCACATGACTTAAAGATCAAATCACTACAACATGCTTAGAGAAGCACCAGGGCAAAGAGTTTTCCACACATCGATGTGTGTATTATCAATAACTGTTAGGTGAGATACATGCCATCGATGGGACCACAGTACCCACTTGAAATCAAGTTATCACGTCAGGATTTTTGTTTCCCACCCCGAGAGTGAAGGGATCCAAAAAATTAGTGAGAGTTATTATTTACATCTTAAAGTCTTTAGAAGTAAATATAAATTTAAAGTATAAATATCTAACTTGAATCTCTACTCTCGCAGTTAAATAATGTCAGCCTCAAACCCTCTAGCCCACATCTTTGAATCCAATCATTTGATTGGAACAAACTATAAAGACTTACTAAGAAACCTTAAGATTATCTTGATTTCTGAAAAATTAGATCATATACTTGACCAAAAATCTCTAGTGTTACCAAACTATCCTACTACAAAGCAAAGAACTGATTATGAAAAGTGGATGGATGAAGACAGTCGGGTCAAGCACTATATGCTGGCATCCATGACAAATGAGTTGCAGAGCCAGCATGAGCATATGCCCACTGTCAGGGCTATGATCACTCATCTACAAGAGTTGCATGGTGAGCAGAGTTGTACAGTGCACTTCGAAGTATTCAAGAGACTCTTCAATTTAAAGATGCATGAAGAACAGTCAGTCCATGAGCATTGTATGACAGTGATCAAGAACATCAAGGAGTTTGAGAAGCTCAAACTTGATATGCAAAAGAAATTATAAATGGATTTGATCCTTCAATTTCTTACTAGTTCATATAGTCAATTTATTATAAATTTTTATATGAACAAACTTGATTGCACTATACCCAAACTGGTCAATATGTTGGTTACTATGGAGGGAACCTTAAAGAGTTCAAAGGGCATTGTTCTCACTTTGGAGTAGACTTCTTCGATCAAGAAAAAATCTGATTGGAAGAAGAAGAATAAATCCACTAAGAAGCTGAAGAAAGAGAGCAAGCCAAAGAAGGATGTTCCAAAGTAGGCTGAAGTAATGAAAAAATATTTTCACTGTGATGCTGATGGCCACTGGAGGAGGAACTGTCCATGTTACTTGGAGAGCTTAAAGATCAAAAAAGATGATAAACCTTCAAAAGGTATGCTTGTAATTGAATCTAACCTTATAGTTTTTTCTACTTCTAGTTGGGTATTGGACTCTGGTTCGAGTGCTCATATATGTACCTCAATGCAAGGTCTAATAGAAAGTAGGAGGTTAAAAAAAAGTGATATGATCCTTCGGATCGATAATGGAGCAAAAATTACTGTAGAAGCAGTTGGTACTTATCCTCTTTGATTACTGTCAAAATTTAGATTAAATTTAAAAAATTATTATTTTGTTCCTATAGCTAATCAAAATTTAATTTTTGTGTCTGTGTGAGCATAGAATGATTTTGAATTTAATTTTAATAAATATTTTTATTCTATTTATTTATGAAATAAACTGGTTGCACATAATCTTTTAATTGATAGTTTTTATTACTTACATATTGATGCAAATATGAATTTAAATGAGCAAATAGTGAGTGTCTAAGCCAAAAGAGATTCAGAGATAAAATTAATCAAAAGTACTTGTAGCATCATAAACTAAGCCATATTGGAGAGGACAGGATAAACAAACTAAAAAAAGATAGGATCCTTGACTCTCTTAATCCAGAATCGTACTTAGCTTGTGAATCTTGCCTTCAAAAAAAAATAATCAAGTTATCCTTTGTAGGACATGGGGAAAGGGCCATTGAGTTACTTGCCCTAATACACACCGATGTGTGTGGGCCATTTGATATACAGGTCAGAGATGGTTATAGCTACTTCATCATCTTTATCGATGATTTATCTCGGTACGGATATGTGTATCTGATAAAACATAAATTTGAAATCTTTGAAAAGTTCAAAAAATTTATAAATAAAGTAAAAAAATAAATAGACAAATCCATTAAGGTTCTTTGATCTGATCGAGAAGATAAATACCTTAGTCAAAAAATTTTAAGATATCTGAAAGATAATGGCATAGTCTCTCAATGGACTCTTTTCGGAACACCTCAGCTCAACGAGATATCCGAAAGGAGGAATAGGACCCTATTAGATATGGTCAAGTCCTTGAAAAGCTTCACTGATTTATCCTTATATCTTTTGAGTGCATGCCTTATTAACTGTAATTCACCTATTGAACAGGGTTCTATCAAAACTTGTTCCTACCATACCATATGAGATATGATACGGTAAGAAGTCGAGTCTAGGTTATTTTAAAACTTGAAGATATCCGACCTATGTCAAGAGATAGATGGCTGATAAATTAGAGAATAGATCTGTAATAGCTCATTTTATAGGATATCTAAAAGAATCAATGAGATACTACTTTTACTTTTTATAAAATCATAATGTAATTGTGAGTCGGAATGTCATATTTCTAGAAAAATAGTTTATCCAGAATGGTGACAGTGGGAGGTTATTTGAGCTTGAAGAGAAGATTTCTGAAGAGCAAAGAGCTATGAATCTTCAAGAATTCATTATTCATGAGCTAGTAGTTAATGTTTCTCTACCACCTCATAGATCTAGTAGGATCTTCCGACATCCTGAAAGGTATATGATATGCTTATGGAGAAAGTAAAGGAAATATTCCTTATGAGAGATAAAAATCATGGTGATGATCCTAATATCTTTAGCAAGGTGATGTCTGATATCAATTTTAAAAAATAGTTAGATATAATAAAGTTAGAGATTGACTCAATGCACTTGAACCAAGTATGGACCTTAGTAGATCCACCTGAGAGTATAGTACCCATTAGGTGTAAATAGATCTACAAATAAAAAATAGGTACCGATGGTAAGGTAGAGACCTATAAAGCTAGGCTCGTGGCAAAAGATTATAGTCAGCATGAGGGTATTGACTATCAAAAAATTTTTTCATCCGTAGCCATGCTGAAATCCATCTGCACTTTACTTGTTGTTGCAGCTTATTATGATTATAAAATCTGACAGATAGATGTGAAAATTATTTTTCTAAATGGATATCTTGAGGAAGATATCTATATGGAGCAGTCTTTGGATTTTATATCTAATGATGGTGATCATAGAGTCTGCAAACTGCAAAGATCCATATACAGATTAAAGCAAGCTTCTCAAAGTTGGAATCTTCATTTTGATGATGCGAACAAATCGTTTGATTTCATTAAGAACAAAAAAGAACCTTATATATACAAAAGGGTTAGTCACCTCATATTATATATGGATGATATTCTCCTTATTGAGAATGATATTCTCATACTGACCACGATCAAAAGATGGTTGTCCAAAAAAATTTTCATGAAAGACCTAGGAGAAGCATCCTATATTCTTGGAATAAAAATCTTTAGGGATAGATCTAAAAGGATGCTAGGCCTATCATAAAAGTAGTACAAAGAGAAGATGCTGAAAGGGTTCCGCATAGAAAACTCTAAAAGAAGACTTCTGCCTCTTGGGCATAGAAGCTTGGCATGCTATATACTTGATCTGATATAGCCATTGCTGTAAGTGTCACGAGCAGATATCAGTTGAATCCAGGCTGGGAGTGCTGGATTGCTATAAAAATATCATTAAAAATTTAAGAAGTACTAAGAATTTGTTCTTGATCTTTGAAGAATGGATAAAATTAAGAGTGAGAGGATACACAGATGTTGATAATAGAATGTCTATATCAGGATGTATTCTTATGATATTGGTTTGGCATGTTAGAAAGATTCCAAACAACTGATCAATGGAAGCTGAGTACACTGTAGATGTATAGGATGAAATCTGATTAGTTGCAAAACTGGATGTCATACCATTAGATGCTATGACAATGTGCTGCAAAGACAACAATGCCATAGCCTCGCTAAGGAGTCGAGATCTCACCAAAAGTTTAAGCACATAGAGCAGCAGTATATGCAACTATCTCAAAAAGAAATATATCAAGATGCGATGAGTAGACTCCGCAGACAACGTGACAGATCTACTGACAAAGCAATTGAGCCAGTCAAAAATAGAAGTCTACCTTAAGAAGATAAGACTTAGATTAATAGCCAATTGACTTTAGTCCAAATAAAAGATTATTAGATGTATGTCCTATAAGTCAATCTAACAGACACATTGTAATAAATTTAGGACACAACTGTGCACTTAATTCATTAATTTGATCAATAAAGGATAAGTTTGATTTTTATTTAAATATAATGTATCCTTGAATTATCCATAAAATTAATATTTTGATACATATTCTCAAAGTATTAAAAATTAGAGATATGTATATAATTTCTAAATACCTTCAATCATAGTATCATCATGAGGATGGTGATCGATCCAGACAGACTGATGCACAAATCACTTTCTTCATGATAGATGAGTCTCTGGTCTATAGTGTAGAAATACTGAATGATAAGTGCTGATAGTTATTAGAGAACAACTAGTATTGAGTATGATCATATGAGAGATCACTTGAATTTCTACTCAATCATCGGTGATTGTCTCAATGTTGTAGTTGTGTGAATGGTCCTTTAACCTACGATAGTATGACTGCTTGTAGTGAGGCTACTAAAGTTTGACTGACACATAAATATGATCTCTATGAGTCTTTATAGTGGATGTTGATGATAGTTAGTCCATTGTAAGAGTAGGATACATATCTAAATAGAATCTATCGATCTTGATAGAGAAGAGTAGTCCTATAAAATTTGAGAGGCTAAGTTCGAGAGTCTATGACCACAGCAGTATGATTAATGAAAAAAAAAATTATAAGGATCATAATTGAACTTGAGCTGATCGAATCTATCATATGACTGATGATGAGGTTTGACAATTTATCCATGACCTGCCATCTAGTCGAGACTCACGATAGAGGGACTAAATCATATGTCAACTATACCTTGAGGTTCTTTTTTGATTCTACTGGGTTGTCACTACATCTTGCTAGATGTCATTGGTGGATGGTGAGAGCTCATTAAGATTGCTCAGGATCGATAATCCTGGATGAGTTAGAGTAAAACTATTTCGATCCATTGAAAAGATTTTCAATGATGCTATGATAAAGATCATTATATATCTCACTACTAGATAGAATTGAATTTATGAAGTCACACAATAAAGAGATTAGATCTGGATTAAGCAATTGGACTTATGAAGTCTCAATTGGGTTTTAAAAAATTCTATTGGGTTCAAGGTAACCTTGCAGTGCATGGTTGAACGTAATTTTTTCTTTGCATTTGAATTTCTTATTTGATAAGATTAATTCAAGTTTAATTATCTGCTAATAACCTAAATGAATTAGATTCGTTGGGCTCCAATTGTTGGGTGCCTAAGATTTTGGAACAAATGAATTAAGGATTCAAACCCTTAATCAATTTTCTTGATAGTTTTGATTGGGCACCACTTAATTTGATCAAGTTGGGCATGCACACACTAGAGAGGGCATGTGGATCTGATTGGGGCATCCCATGGCAGTCATGTGGTGTGTGTATTTGTGGATGCAAGGGCTCCAAAAGTGGGTGCCTAAAGGATCTTCTAAAGGAGGTCAAATAACTAAAAGAATAAGGTTTCCTAATGCAGGTAGAACTTGTATTAAGTAGTTGTTTAGTTTTGAATAGGATTCAAAGTTTATGCCTATTTAAAGGGATCTTTCCTAAGGCTCTTTAGCTCTGAATTTTAATAGCGCACACCTCCCTTAGAAGCTCCCTATGCCTCCTCTCTCTTCTCCCTCTCTTCTACCCTTGAAGTCCAACATCAAAGGTGTTGGGTGTCCCACTTCTCCACACCCAAGAGGAGTTGGGCATCCCTTTGCTTGCTGATTTTTCAGTCTTTGATTGCTTTATAATCAAGAGAAGAAAAGAAAGAGAAGAAGAAAAGAAAAGATCAAAGAGCTGATCACGATTCAGGCTTCGTTCAAATTCGTAGACTGTTTGTTCTTAAAAAAGAAAGATCAACATCAAAGAGGACTGTTCCAGACTGATCTTGAGTAGATATCCATCGAGGTCGAGTACTTGTGTGGTTAAGAGAGAACCTACTCTCTTTCAGCTTCAGATTTGAAGAAAGAAATTATGAAATAGGTATGTGAAAAGATCAAAGAGCTGATCACGATTCAGGCTTCGTTCAAATTCGTAGACTGATTGTTCTTAGAAAAGAAAGATCAACATCAAAGAAGACTGTTCCAGACTGATCCTGAGTAGATATCCATCGAGGTCGAGTACTTGTGTGGTTAAGAGAGAACCTACTCTCTTTCAGCTTTAGATTTGAAGAAAGAAATTACGAAACAGATATGTGATTCGATCACATATTCAACTTCAGCATAAAATTCAAGTATATGTTCAATTTTAATATATGAAGTAGATCCTTGTATTCTATATTTTATGCATACATGATTAAGATTAAAAGATATTTTAATCTTCTATTATGCTGCATTATTTAGAAAAAAAATTGAAACATACATGTATGGCCCGACACAAAATTCCAACACGAATTAGGTTGGAAAGGCTTTTACAAGGGGCTATTAGAAAATTGCATGCAAGGAACATGGGTCCATTTAAAATTCTTAAGAACATTGGATCTAATACCTATCTATTGGAATTGCCATCTGGCATGGGAATTAGCCCCACCTTTAATGTTGAAGACATTACATTGTTCCATTCCCCTAAAAGTCAAATTTCATCTTTTCCTTTGCCACCTTCACCTCTTATTTTTAGAACCCATTTATAGAGAAAAGATGACATTGAGGTGATCCTTGACGATTGAATAATGTCGACAAAAGATGGTGGAGAGCGCAGTTTTCTGGTTAAGTGGTTGTATCGACCTAAGGAGGATGCAATATGGATAATGCAAGATGAGCTTCAATGATTCAACCTGGGAATGTATGAAGAATACATTTTTCGTAATTCGACGGAGTCGAATTTTGCAAAGGTGGGAAGAATTGATGCAAAGCAAGCCTCATTCAGAACCTACATGCGGTGCCAACTTCAACATAAGCCGAGCATCTGGCTCAATGAGCCAAGGCACTAGAGTTTTAAAGTGAATTCGAGTTTGGTTCAAGTTTAGTTTAGATATTTTTAGACTTTTCTGTTTTAGGTTTTGTTGGTGCAAAAATCTGCTTACGCCAGAGAAGCTGGAGTCGCAGTCGCCGTCGGGACCTGCAAAAGAAGTTTAAACCGGAGGTAGGGTTGCTCCGGCAAGACCCTCCGACGCTCAAGTCAGTTCTCTACCTCAATAGGAATGGAGTGCTCGAACAAAAATTTTAGTAGAATTTTTAGGTAAAAATGAGAGCTTATAGAATAACGTATCTGGGGTTCTCCTTTTATAGACGGAGGGGGCAACGAATTGATAGCGACACCTGTAACCGTCTGGTAGTGGGCTGCCCAGAGTCAGGAGGAATTTATTACGGAGGGTAGTGGAGTGGGATCGTGGCTATCACCGTGGCTCGCCACGTGGAATCAGTTACGGAGAGTAGAGCGGCGTCTGCAGTCGTGACTCATTAGGGAGTGGTGGAATCGCACAGGATCTGTCGCAGGGAGTGGAGCAGAATCGTGGCTGTTAATATGGCCTGTCAGGGAGTAATGGAGCTGCGTAGGGTCCACCGCAGGGAGTGGAGTAGTGTTGTCCGTTACTGTGGCCTGCCAGGGGGTCCAGACTTGTCGGTTGAAGTTCGGTTGGAGTCGGTAGCGAGGTCCGGTATCCATAGGAGTTTGGGCGAGGTCTTCCTGCAGTCAAAATAGAAGACAGAGTCTGGCTTCCATAGGAGTCCGGATGAAGTCTACTTGCAGTTGGGGTCATGGGCGGAGTCCGGCTCCCGTAGGAGTCCAGACGAAGTCTGTCTGCAGTCGTTGGAGTCGAGGACAGAGCCCGGCCCCGTAGGAATCCAGGCGGAGTCTTCTGCAATTAAAGTCAAAGGTGAAGTCCGGCTCCCGTAGGAGTCCGGACAAGGCTTACCAGCAGTTGAAGTTGAGGACAAGACCCGGCTCCCGTAGGAGTCCGGGCGGAGTCTACTTGCGGTTGAAGTCGTAAGTGGAGTCTGGCTCCCGTAGGAGTCCGGATGAAATCTGTCTGTAGCCGTTGGAGTCGAGGATGAAGCTCGACTCCCGTAGGAGTCCGGGTGGAGTCTTCCTGCAATTAAAGTCAAAGGCGAAGTCCGGCTCCCGTAGGAGTCCGAACAAGGCTTACCAGCAGTTGAAGTTGAGGATGGGGCCCGGCTCCCGTAGGAGTCCGGGCGGAGTCTACTTGCGGTTGAAGTCATGGGCGGAGTCCGGCTCCCGTAGGAGTCCGGACGAAATCTGTCTGCAGCCGTTGGAGTCGAGGATGAAGCCCGGCTCCCGTAGGAGTCTGGATGGAGTCTTCTTGCAATTAAAGTCAAAGGTGAAGTCCGGCTCCCGTAGGAGTCCAGACAAGGCTTACCAGCAGTTGAAGTTGAGGACGGGGCCCGGCTCCCGTAGGAGTCCGGGCGGAGTCTACTTGCGGTCGAAGTCATGGGCGGAGTCCGGCTCTCGTAGGAGTCCGGACGAAGTCTGTCTGCAACCGTTGGAGTCGAGGATGAAGCCCGGCTCCCGTAGGAGTCCGGGCGGAGCGATGGGAGTTCACCAACAATAGTCGAAAGTCGGAAGAGACTTGCGAGGGTCAATCCCGCCAAGAACTTCGGCCGAGGGTATTTTATACCCAACACCAGTCCCCCTACTTTCGAGTTTGAATTTCGAATGAAGGAAGTACAGAGAGGTCGTCGCAGCTGAAGTTCTCCCCTGACGCCCGCACGCAATCGTCCTCAGATATGTTGGCATTTAATGCGTGCATATCGGAGCCCTTTTTTCGATTAGGGCGACCCGAAGAGTCTTTTCGAAACTCCCACCGGAATGTGATCCCAAGCGTCGTGCCATGAAAGTTTGCGAACAGTCAACCCCAGGTAGCGGCGAATGGGACATGCGGGACACGTGGTGAGCACCGGTTGGCCTAGGGACACTCGCCACTATAATTGTGCTAGGCTCCATTGCCTATTTAAACCCCCACCCTTCCTCGGGGGGATTCACTTCGCCTGAGGGACGACATCTTCCTTTCGCCAGAGAGCTCAGCCATTCAGCCACTCCATCGGTGCCCCTTCCGACTCCGAGCATCCTTTGCGTTGGTTTTTGCCATCTTCGATGGCTCTCCACCATTTCCAGTCCCCCGATTCTCTTTAAGGGGTTCCCCCGCCAGGACCTCCACCCTGGAGGCCAATCTCAAGAGGATGCCACGATCTTGGAAGGGTGCAAGGAGGAGAACAGCAGTCTACGAGTTCTCCGATCGTACCACAGTGGGTTCCCATCGGCTTTGAAGGGGGCTCGAGGGAGAATCCCTTCAACAACAGAGGTTTAATAACGGGGACAACCGGTGAAGGTGTTCCGCCTGAGAATTTTGGAGTAGCTGATCGAGGCGACGCCGGTCAAGGGGGCAGAGTCGTCGTCACAAGCCGTGGTGGATCCTTGATATCATCGGAGTCGAGGGACCAGAAGCGATCGGCACCGATGGTGGGGCAGTAAAACTTATTGCGGGAACGGTGGAAGTAGCGCATGCTGACGTTGCCGGAACGCCTAGGATGGTGGTTGTCATGGGACATTCGGTGATGGCGTATATCTCCGACGCCATCACTGTCCCTGGGATAACCCCGGTTCTTCTTGAAATAGGTCGTCGTCGCCGCTGCCATTGCCTTTGCTGCCTCCTGAACTGTATCCCATTCTTTTCCCCCTAGGGTTGGGATTCCGAAGATGAAGCGAGAGAAAGCCGAGCATGTTTATCACACGCACTGGAAAATGCGGTTGGACAGAACTGGAAAGAGAAGTTTACAGCCTGAAGTGGCCTCCGGTGTATCTCTTCCAAGTCATGTATCCGAGCCTTGTAATAGTGTATTCTTTTCTGGCCCTCCGGGTCTTGTAACATACATCTTGTTGATTGAAAAATGAGAAGAAAATTTTATTACCTCGTCTGCACTTTGCATCGAATTGTTGTCTGCCGAACTTCTTTCCTTTGCCATTGTCATTGTTGTATTCCCTTTTTCCTTTTCTCTTCTTTTCTTTTTCTTCTCTTTTTTTTTTTTTGACGTCGTCCTTAGGTTACCGATGGTTGCCACGCCGGCTCGCCTTTTAGTTATCCCTTTCCTTCAACCTCAATGGCTCTATAATGCATACAAGAAGGTAATTTTCCACTACCTCTTTTACTCATGTGTTGAATTGTCGTTTGCCGAGCTTCTTTTCGGCCTTTGTGTCATTCGGAGGTACCCGATTGCTATCGTATCGACCCATCTTTTTCGTCCGTGGCCGCAGAGTCATTTGGGGCCATTCGGGTTTGGTGCCCCCATCAGGGCTCGAGCTCGGAGGTCTAAGCTTCTGTCATCCTGAGGAAGTTGTCTTACCTTGGGCTTGTGTTGAAAGCTTCCTTGAAAGCTGAGGTTCTTGATGAGAGCCCCAATCCTTGCCAAGACAGGGTTCTCTGCATCTTGGACGCTGTTTTGTTTTCCATTCGTCGCTGACGTGATCCATCGCCTTCTTTTTCTTTTTCGCTTGGAGTTTTTCGTCCGCTCTTGGTGAGGCTATGGGAGTTCGGCTCCCGTAAGCGAAGTCGGGGCGAAGTCCGGCTCCCGTGGGAGTCCGGGCGGAGTCCACCTGCAGTCAAAGGTTAGGGACAAAATTCGGCTCCCGTAGGAGTCCGGATGGAATTTTATTGCAAGGGGGCCATTGGGGAAAGTCCCCCCCTTTTTCTCTTCTGGTCTTTGAACGACCAGACTTTTAATTGATGCCGGAATGAGGTTCTTCCCCATTTCTGTCGTAACAGATTTCAGCTCTGGTTAGGATGAGGTCCTCCTCTTATTCTAACGCGGCCGTGGGCGTATATATGGGCGTTGCTGGGCCCTTCCCACCTTCCGATCTAAAGAGAGCTGGGCCTTCAACTTTGCTCGAGTTAGGGCGAGGTTCTCCTTCTGTCCCTAACAGGGCTGTGGGGGCGCATATGGGTGTTGCAGGGCTCTCCCCCCATCCGACCTAAAGGGAACCGGACCTTCGACTTTACTCAAGTTAGGGTGAGGTGCTCCTCCTGTCCCTAACAGGGCTGTGGAGGTGCATATGGGCGTGCAGGGCCTCTCCCCCCATCCGGTATAAAGGAAACCGGGCCTTCGACTTTGCTCAAGTTAGGACGAGGTTCTCTCCTGTCCCTAACAGGACTGTGGGGCGTATATGGGCGTTGCAGGGCCTCTCCCCCCATCCGATCTAAAGGGAACCGGGCCTTCGACTTTGCTCAAGTTAGGGCAAGGTTCTCCTCCTGTCCCTAACAGGGCTGTGGGGGCGTATTTGGGCGTTGCAGGGCCTCTCCCCCCATCCGGTCTAAAGGGAACCGGGCCTTCGACTTTGCTCAAGTTAGGGTGAGGTTCTCCTCCTGTCCTAACAGGGTTGTGGGGGCACATTTGGACGTTGCAGGGCCTCTCCCCCCATCCGGTCTAAAAGAAAACCGGGCCTTCGACTTTGCTCAAGTTAGGGCGAGGTTCTCCTCCTGTCCCTAACAGGGCTGTAGGGCGCATATGGGCGTTGCAGGGCCTCTCCCCCCATCCGGTCTAAAGGAAACTGGGCCTTCGATTTTGGTCGAGACGAGGTTCCCCTCTCACTTCTGATACAATTTGTTTGGATTGTCCTGTAGATGTAGGATAGTGCCAAAGACTGCAGATATACAACTTTTAATTAAAATGAAGTTATTGGTAGTACATCCGTAAGTTTTTCGAGCTCCATGGTCGTGGGAGGTCGGCCCCTCCGAGCTCCTTAAGATAATAAGTTCCAGGCGGACTACTTCTTTGACCTTATACGGGCCTTCCCAGTTCGGGGCGAGTTTCCCTCGATCCTGAGGTTGCGAGACAGCGGCTCATCGAAGCACTAGATCTCCTGCTCTAAAGACTTTGTTCTTGACCCGGGTGTTGTAATACCGAGCGACTTTCTGTCTGTAGGCTGCCATTCGAACCTGAGCTATCTCCCATCTTTCTTCCAGCAGGTCGAGGTTGGCTTTAAGACTTTGCAAATTTTGATGTTCGTCGAATGCCACGACTCGCGCTGATGAGTTTAAGCTCAATGGGGATGACGGCCTCCGTACTGAAGGCCAAAGCAAAAGGGGTTCCCCTGTGGGCAGCCTCTGGGTGGTTCGATACGCCCACAACACATGATAAAGTTCGTCCGCCAAGTTCCTTCGCCTTTTTCGAGCCTTGTCTTAATCCCCTGCAAAAGGGTTCTGTTAGTCACCTCAGCTTCACCGTTCGCCTGAGGATGGGCTACCGATGTGAAGTTGTGGGAGATGTTTAGATCTTCACAGAATTCGAACTTCGCTCCCGCGAATTGCCGTCCATTATCAGTGATTAGGTCCTAGGCAGACCGAAACCTACACACGATCGACTTCAGACAAAATCTTGCTTTTGCTTCTGTGATTTTTGCTAGTGGTTCGGCTTCAACCCATTTGGTGAAGTAGTCGATCGCTACAAGGAGGAACTTCCTCTGCCTAGATGCCATGGAAAGGGGCCAAGGATGTCCATCCCACTGCGCAAAAGGCCATGGGGCACTCAAATGTGTGAGCTCGGTGGGGGCTGTCTCTGGATGTTGGCATATCTCTGGCATCGATCACACTTTCTGACATATTCAATCGAATCATGATGCATTGTCGGCCAGTAATATCCCTTGGCGGAGCAACTTATGGATAAAGATCTAGCCCCAAATGGTTTTCGCAGATTTTCATGCACTTTCCACAAGGCGTAGTCAGCTTCCGAAGGCCGGAGACATTTAAGAGGGGCAAGGAGTATGATCTCTTGTACAATTTCCCTCATAAAGGATGTATCGGGAGGCTTGGTTTCGAGCTTTCGAGCTTCTTTCGCATCCTAGGGGAGAACTCCATCTCTGAAGATAGATTCATCAGGGATCGACCCAGTGGGCTCGTGGATCAATTTTCATCACGGGCCGCGACTCTTCTGTACTCGGCTTTAGAACTTCAAAGAGAACGCCTTTGGGCAGTTTGGCCGAAGCAGCGTTGCCAGCTTGGAGAGAAGGTTAGCCCTGGTATTTTCCAACCTTGGGATCTATCTTGATGTTGAAGTGCTAAAGGCGGGACGAGCTCCTTTACCCTTTCAAGGTATTTGGCCATACTGTCCTCCCGTGCTTCGTAACTTTCGCTGACTTGCCCACTACTAGTTGAGAGTCGCTATGGACCCAGAGTGATCTATTCCCAGCTCTTTGGCGATCCTTAGTCCTGCGATCAGAGCTTCATATTCCGCTCCATTGTTTGTTGCGGGGAACTCAAACGTAGAGCGTACTCGATGATTTCCTCGAGACTGACCAGATCAGGTCTGTACCTGCCTGACATGTTGGAAGACCCATCCACATAGAGGGCAAAAGCGATCAGAGGGATTGCTTCTCTTTGGGGGAGTTCGGTCGGGACTTCAGTCGTCAATTTCGTTTGTTCAGGTTCAACCTCTCTGGGATAGTACACTCCACTATGAAATTACCAGTATTTGGGCCTTCACTTGCTGGTCTGGGTCGATAGTTGATGTCGAATTGTGAGCTCATCGTCCACTTTGCCATCCTCCCAGAGGCGTCCGCCCGGTGCAAAATCGCTTTGATCGGTTGATCGGTGAGCAGCGTCACAGTGTGCCTTGAAAGTAGGGCGGAGCCTCCGGGCTGCAATCAACAAGGGTAAGTCAATTTTTCTAATTTGGTGTACCTGGTCTCGGCATCCCTCAACCGCGGCTACGTAGTAGATTGGCCGTTGGACTTTCGCTTCTTCTTTGACAAGGACGGC